>NC_054055.1:12709996-12923628 GCF_017639655.2 Falco naumanni | reverse complement strand
GTATCTGATCAGTCTTCAGGCTAAAAAGGAAAAAAAAAATATGTTTTTATGGTTTGTACCCTCTCATCCATACAGAAACATCAGGGTGGCTGTGGCTTTAGTCAGCATTTATTTGGCAGCTGAATCTAGATATTACCCTTCCGTCTGGGGTCATAGTTTGTTTTAAAAGAGTTATGTATGAATTTTCTCTAAATTGTAGCAGAGGGTCATGAATTAGTGTCTAAATGTGGGCTTGACAAGATTATTATAGTCTGTATTTCATGCCAGAAACAAAGATGAATAGAGATAGCAAGCTTTTAAACAGACTTTCTGACATCTATAATGTCAGCAGAGAGTGAATGAATGGCAGGATGCAATAACAAATCTTAATTTTTTATTATTTTATAGGGATTAGATGGACCTACACTCATTCATAATTTCTTCATAAAATAATTACTAAGTACTACATGAACCAGTCATTTTCCATCCCAGTTACCTTCCAAGTGATGGGAATTGTTTACTAAGCTGTACATAATAAGCTACATACACTAGAAGACAAATACATTTTGATTTACATCTAGGAGCAGATAGGATACACTTAGCACTTTGCACTTTCATTTTAGCTGAATGTGTATTTATAAGTAATTTTGTTTGTGTCTAGACCTAATAATTTGTTTTAATGTTTGTTGGGGGAAACAACATTTTTTTTATTTAAAAAAAATAACTTTCACCCTCTCTTTCTGTGGATTTTTACTATTAGATTTCTGGAACAGAGATCTATATTAGCAATTTTTGATTATTAAATTTCTGGAATAGACATATGTGTTTCCAGTTTTTGAATGAGAAAGGTTGCTTACCAGTGTATTACTGCCTTTTCACTGTAGCCCCTTTGAAGATACACGCTCAAGATTTTCCTTTTTGTTTATTCATTATCTGTGTGTAAACAGGAAAGAACCACCTATGCTGAGGCTGTGGGCTCTGGTACTTTTTTTGTTTAAATTGTAATTCTTGGGTATGAATATTCATTTCCATTTCAGGAACACAAACAGCTCGACCGTTAGTACCTTGGCAGTTTTTTCCCAAGTGATAATACAAATCCTGGAGTGATGGCTATAAACAGATATAATACCCAATGAGCCCAGCTTCTTTGAAATAAAACCACTACCATTAGTCACACATTTTTCTTAAGTGTGGCTCTGTCAACGGTTGCAGTTATTTTTGTATTTATATATATATGTTGGAAAAGAGTGTGTGTATGTAATAGTAAATGCAGCAAAAGCGCATCCAGGTCCCACAAATACAGTCTCATTTTCACTTCTGTAACTGCTGGCATTAATGTTTTCCTTGGTGGTCTTTTTGTAAAAGGAAAGACAGAAACAGTTGTACTAATGGAAACCAACATGAAGTGCTAGTAGCTTTTAAAAATGGTTGGGTTTTTTTCCCCTCCAAAAGGTACGTAATTGAAACAAAAAGCATTGTTTCTATCCTAATTTTTTTATTATTATTTTTTTCTTTTTCTTTTCCTTGAGCTCATCCTGTCAGGCTGCAAGCGTGAAAGTTATTTTCTGGTGGTGTGATTAGATTGGGGCTGAACTCTCCAGCTGGCAAGCCTGTCTGTGACTGGCGGCGGCCTGTCCCCAGTGCTTGTCATCTCCTGACATGCCTGACAGGATGGGGACAGCAGCTCCAGACAGGTTCATTAGATGGTGTTTTCTACAGCTGGGCTAAAAATAAAATAAAAAAAATAATAATAAAGTAAAAAAAAAAAAGAGGCCACGCTTTGTCAAGGCCCGAGCTGTAGGGGCCCTTCTTGTTGGTTTAAACCAAGGCCTTGTTTTGACAAATTCTGATCTGTGCAGTTTTTAGATTTTCTGACACATTTTTGTTTGCTTCCCCTTTGGCCTGCGCTCTTTGCACTCTGCCTTGTTGCTGCTTCAAAAACCTAACGCTGCCTTCCCAGGAGAGCAGGGAGGATGCTTGTGGAGGACTTGGAAGAAAAATAGAGCACTGCCGCAAAACAGCAATAAGTGTTCATTTCCATGGTGATCAGCCCAATGGCACAAAAAACAACCTTGGGACTCTCAATAAGCCAATTACAAGAAAGGTTAAGAGTTTTATAGTGCCAGAAACATGCCATCTACATGAGAAAATAGTATCATTACTAGCAATCTACGCTGTTAAATACATTGCTGTCCGGTGCTGCCAGAAACATAAGCTGTTTATGTTATTTTGGGTTTTTTGGAAGCTGCCAGGGTTTTCCAGTGGTATTGTCAGGCTTTGGTGCAGTACATCAAAAATCTACATGGTTATAGGTTATAAACCAATAATAAAACAATTTGAAAGCATTAGGCACATTGAGCACATTTAGTTAACATTACAGCATTCAGACTGAGTTTCCTAGAGGTTTGTGTCAGATCTTCACTTTAGGTTTTTGTCATAAAGACAAAGGATATGGACATCATCTATAATTAAAAAAAAATCTTCTATAAAATATTTTTGAAAAGAAGGAAACACTTCATACCTCATTTTTTTTTCTATTGCAGTTATAATGTACCTATCAATGCCTTTAATTTATGGACTAGTAACTGTAGTTTTGACTCCAGGGTTACCTGCTGTTTTTCTTAGGGAGTGTCACTTGATTCTGGACATTTCAGGTAGCTAGCTACAACATGCTGGTGTGTAAAACACTTTTTCCCTTGTTTTCCCAGTAGCTAGAAATATTTACTGTTTTGCTTACTTTGCCCTTCTGCTTCGGATTGTGGAGAGTATTACAGCCTTTTATGTTTTCTGCGTTTAGCTGCTTGCAGTGCGAGCACTGCGGCTGGAAACCAAGCCCTTCATTCACAGAAATCCTACCACTTACCTTTCCTTTGTATTGTTAGTTACTGCTGCTTTAGTTCATGGTCTCTATGACAACTGTTTAAATTGGGATGGGCAACTGTCATCTGGAGTATTACTGAAAGAAAAGTGTTAGTGAGCACACAGTTCCATAGATAGAGCATTTCAATATAATCCAATTTTAATTGAGCTCCAGAGACTTTGATGTGCTGCCGAAGGTTGGGAGAGAGCTATTCCAGGGAGAAATTAAAGCAGCCCAGCAAGGCTTCACTACTCCAGACTGTCACCATTTTAAATAAGCATTAGCATCAGACTTAACCTTCCCCTATGAAACATCTCACTTTTTTTTTTCCCCAGCTTTTTACTACTACTACTTTTTTTTTTTTTTCCCAATACGTATAAAGGCAAAGACACTTTCATCTTTTTATATACATTTCTATATTCCCTTGATTAAGTTTGAAAAGCATGTACTGGACCTGAGACGCATCTGAGGCTGTCTATTGGACCTTGCATTGCAGTTCACAGAAAGAAGTAGAAGCAGAGTGAGGATTAGTTTGCAACAGTCAAATGTCATATGTTGGATTTTCTAAGACTGCTCTAAAAGTAACCTGTCCTTGTGCTAAAAAGTTGAGTGGGGACTTATTTTAGCTTGGTTTCATCTTTAATTCCCTTTAATGTAAATGAGGGATAGCAAATATTTTATTGTAGACTTACAAGTAAGGCTGTTCTGGGTTTTTTTTGTTGTTGTTTTGTGTATAATAGCCAAAAATATTCATGTAACAATTAGCAGACTTATCTGTTTTTTGCACAGTGAGGAGATTCTGTGACTGTAAACTTCTGAACTGTTGAATTAAAATCTCTTACGATTACTTCATTTAATTAAACTATATGATCTTTTTGTACCATTTTCTTTTTCTCTCACAAATGTGTATACATCCAAACTTAGAAAACATCTAAAATGACAGAAACTCACAATAATAAAACAAAACAGCATCACTGTATATTTTCCAGTATTTCAATGTACATTGGACATCATTGCAAGTTACAGAACTAAGACTCATTTTAATGTGATGTATTTTTCATGGCTTTTAATTCCTTTCCTTCCACTCCCCACCCCCCCCCCTCTCTTTTTTTTTTTTTTCCTTCTTCTCTTGATATCTGACTTTCTTGGCTTTCAATGAAAGAAGCATATTTGCAAGATGCTGAGCTCTCTTGCTTAGTACTCTCAGCTTCTACTCCAAACAGTAGGAGTTAGGATACCTGGCTCCAAATAAAAGATGCATCTTGCAAAATTGAGTCTTATCAGAGATAGACTATTACGTAGGATGCGTGTATTCTTTAGAAGGAATGTGATATGCACCAAATCCAGACTTAATGGCAGTAATAATGGAGCCAATCACGGTACAGGCAGCAATCTGTCTATACAAGTTAATAGGGTTTGTTGTCTACTAAAGCAATTAACTTGTTACCCACATAAAAGAAAGGTAAGAATTCAGATTAATAGGAGAATTTGAATAGTTGGCTGTTGTAGTCAGTTTTAAAAAAGTGGAAATATGAAATATCTTTGTAACGCTTGAAGTAAATTCCATGTTATTAATAATTTCTTTTAATTAAACAAATGCTAAGAATAAATTAATTGAGGCTATATGAGGTAACCCTCTTTGGCTGGGGTTGGCATACTTTTTCATAGTTGCATAGTACCCAGAAGTCCATAAAATCTAAATACCTTCTGTGGTGGAGCAGCTTGTAGTGGATAAAAACAGAGACACATTCACACAAAATATCTCTACATGCTGACAGTTGTTGCAGTAATTTCATACTGGGAACCTAGAGTTCACCACAGGAAAGCCTATGAGTATGCCCAAATTTATGACATGCAGGTTTGCATTCCAGTTGGCTAGAAATCCAAAGCAGAGGGACCTGTCTATTAAATCTGCTATAGCACTTTTTCCCCTAGTTATTGCAGACATCAGAAGACTATATGTATACCCCAGAATCCTTTTTTGGTAGCAGGCTGAGTAGACTTTTAATATGCCTCCTAGTTTTCATGAGACTTTTTGTAAAGGATTAGACCCCCAAAAAAGTTCTATTTATCTATAATTTTGATCTTTACATTGTTCAAATTTAATAAGCTGATAGTTAACTATGTGAAAGTACACCTAGAATATACAGAATGCACATACTAAAAATACTGTGTAAATGTGGTTCCAGTTATTGAAAAATCACTTATGGAGCTTCTATATACAGATTACATTTGATACGTGTTGATTTTTGCAGTTTTTCTGTTTTGTGTAGATTCATTTTTTAGTGCTTAATTACTGTATCTGATGAAGTAAAGCAAAAAATTCTTAAAGCAAGTATAGAATGCATTGGTACTTTGTAATATTGAAGCAAAATAAATAGATGCAAGCTAATGAAATTATTATTTAGTTACAGCAGGCAGTTTGCAAGCATTCCAAGTTAAAATTCTCGGAAGAAACGTTGCTATCCTTTCTTTGTACAGACTTAGTAACATGAGATAATGTTCCATATATAATAATAAAAAGTATAGTAGAATTTTGGTTGCTATTGGAGCTGTGGATTGTGTTTTTCCTAGTGCTATAATTCCTTGTCTTTCCCAGCAGTGCAAAACCCCCCTCATCTTAAGCTCATCTTAAATAGGTTAATAAAGAATCAGTTGGTATGGCAATATATTACAAAGATGAAGATATTTTGGTTATGCACACCATAACTCATAGGCAGTGTAGTTGTTCTTTGGAGACATTAGAAGATGACATAACATAGAGTAGCCCTGAATCTGCATTAAATTCCACCACCAAGCAAACTGACTTCTAGGAGTCACTAGTGCTCCAGACACAACACTTTTTGGCACAATGAAGCATGTGGCAGCTGTAGAATTTTGAATTTCTTGAGGATTATGCTTGTCTGTTCCAAACTGTAATACAGAAAGTTCGGAGATGGCAAGGCTGTTGTAAATTTATAGTATCTATCACTTTACAATTCAATCTATTTCTTTTTGCTTATAAAAATAAATCTTAAACTTACTGCTAAAATTTCAGTAGAAATTCCTCCAATTATATTTCCAAATGTCAGGATTGATGAAACAGCTTTTGTATATAAGATTGATCATAAACCAGTAATGTTTTGTTGTTAATCTTATATAGGAACAGAAACTTAAAAAAATTAAGCTCTCTAGTAGAAAAAATGTCTTTAATTTGAAGACCTTAGATCATACGTGTTCTGCACTGAATAAATCAAATGAGAAACTTAAAATCCAAGATGTTTGCACATATCATCTGTATGACATGGAGTTCACATCTACGAAAAGAGGGACATAAACCTATCTACCTGTCATTTGGTAGGAAATGGGTAATGTTCAACAAAACTCAATATTTAAACTTCTAATACCAGTTATAGTGCCTTCAGTTATTATAGTGTTAAGGATTTACATCATGGTTAATTTGAGCTTTTAGACATTTTTTATTACATTGCGTTTTTGAATAAATAGATTGGTATGCAAGTTTAAAAAAATAAAAAAGATCCTGAGGATTTTATGATGGCTTTATTCTTGTGTTCATTCCCATCAGACTTGTGGATACCATACATGCGTTCTTTATTATTCAAACTATTCCTACAGTTTTTGCTTTTGCAGAGTCCTAAAACTTGATTGAATCACTTATCCTTAGTGCAAGGGAAAAACTAATACACGAGGATGAAATGAGTACCCGAAGACACAGTTTGAGTGTAGAACTTGAGTTTCTCCTAGTCCTTCCTAATAACTGGATGTCAACATGCTTACCTGGAAACTGGGGAGTTGTTTCACTTCTTTCCTATGTTTGAAGGGAGCAGGTTGCCTTGTATGCTGGTAAACTATGACCAGCAAACAATGCTTGCTTTGCAATCCCTGCAAACGTGGCAGGAGCCAGAGAGCTTCTCTTTCTATTGCTGAATCCATCACACGCATGTAGGAGCTTGTGGTGAGCTGCTTGCTGCTGCCTTTCCTTGGGCCAGCACAGAGGTAACGCAACTCCCACATGCACTGTCCAACCTGGACCAGTAAGGAGCCCTGATCCAGCTGTGAGAGGCACACTGGGAGCACAGCGGTGGGGTGGAGCAGACAACACTGTTGGGGAAGGATGTTATTTGGACTCACATACCTTTCAGGTAGAAGGAAACTGAATCTGAGTGCCTATCCCAGCTTCTCACTTTAGGCAACAGAGAACTTGTTTGTTTTCATGCTGGTGTTTGAATCCAGTTCTGCAACTTCTCTCAGCTCAAACTCTCACAAAATCTGTCAAATCAATCAGTATTTCAAGTTGAGTAAAACTGCATTTTTCTGCCAAGCAACTATTTAATTAATAAATATCCAGCTTTGGTTTCGAGTTGTAAGCATTTATCAGCACTGTCTTCTTCCCAGATTTCTGAATATTACAAGTCCTTTCTTTCTATTACTTGTGCTAAGGCAGCCCAGAATAAACCAGCTGACAGGCAGACAAGCTCTCCATTTTTAATCCTGAAAAAAAATTCTAGGTTTGGTCAGGTCATACCAATTTTATGTCTTTTTTTGTCTTGTCTGCTCAACTGAAAATGTAATTTGCACAGTTCTGATTGAAATAATTTGATTGCATTTCACTGAGTATGGTGCTGGGGCAGAATTGCTCAAAAGAGTGTGAGTGTAAGTACTGAGATCGCCTGTTCGGATTAATGTCTAAGCACAAGATGCAGAGTGAGAACAGAAACAGCAGTTCTGTTACGATTTCTCACTAGATTTGAGCCTGACATCCCGTTTTTGCCAAAGTCAACACAAAATCATCTTAATCCTCATGAGGTAACAGACACAATCTGCTTCAATCCTGCTGCTAACTAGAACTAATTGAGCTTCTCTCTTCTTTTTTTTGCCCCAGTATTTGTTTCCTCAGCCTCTGTGTTTTGAGTTGGGCTGTACTCCAACATGGCTTTCTATGGCACTAGACTCGAATGTATTTATCTTCTGCTCCTCTGCATGTGTTGGTGCCATCAGCTTTATTCCCAATTTTAGAATTGTTAAATTGGCTGAAACTTCTGCTTAAGACAATAACTGTTGGAATTTAGTTTGGAAGTAGAGCTTGAAAAAGGCCTCTGCCTACCTTTTCTCAGGTGGTAATGTCTAAATCCGCTGCCTCTACCTGATGCTATTCTCCCCAGGAACTTCAGTCCATTCCTGGCATTTCAGGAATCACCTGAATTGACAATTTGTTTGCACATTTCATAGGAGGGGAAACTACATAAAGGTGCACAGATGTGTAACTCCATCAAATAAATGATAAAAATAACTGTTATTCGGAATTCTGTTTTCACAAAAGTATCATTTCCCCATGTCAGTAGCACTTTTCCTTGTATTTAAAACTAGGCATTGGTGTTTTACAAAAGCAGAGTTAGAAAAAAATGCATTTAGAGTACGTAAGATGCTCTCTTTGGATTACTTTGATCCGGATGTTAACATATAGCAGCAGTGTTTCTCTATCTAGGAGCAGGGCTTTTTTGCTTTAATAACCTTACTGCAGCTGCTTCTCGAGAAATCCCCGTATCCTTTCCATTACTTTCCTCAAACACAAAATCATAACATGCAAAACCATTTTACCAATGAAAATGGGCTGAAAATGGGCCAACTTCAAATAATTTTTCAGATGACTGAAAACGAACGTGGGAATAAGAGCGTCAGTTGCTGTCAGCTGCGTGGGCATTGTTTTAATGGGTACCGAGGCAGTGTGCTGGCCAGAGGGATCAAACTTCGAAAAGGTTGGGGTGAACAGAACCTTGTGTTTCAAGACAAGGGGCCTCCTGAAAGCTTAAAAAAACATTGGAAGTAGAAGTATAAGCTGAGAAAATTTGGCAAGGAAGTAAAGCTCAAACCCACAAAAATAATATCTGCATTTTTTAGATCCCTGAAGAGGAGGAGAAAAATGAAGTAGGAGTGCCAATATTTATTCTAAAAAAAAGTTCTAAAAAAGATTTTTAAAACTGATGTGAATGGAGATATTATAATGGCACATAATCCTCAGCTCATCCTGGAGAGCAGAGGATCACGAGACCCTTGGAGGAAAGCTTTTAAGGCTTACAAATAAAGACACTTTTTTACACAGATGCATGTTATAAGGAAGGCAAAAGGAGACCTTAATATAAAGAGAAATTGAGAATGTTTTACTAGACCATAGCATGCAAAGAAAAAATGATAATGTGATATTTGGTAAAATTTTAGAAGCGTCTTTAGAATATGTAAAGCAATCATGCAGTCTGCCACGTACTTGTAAGTGAACTCCTTGTTGTTAGATGGTTCTGGAGAAGGAAGTTTGCTGTATGTGCATGGGAACCATTTTTTTAACCTAGGAAGATCTGCATTCAGAATTTTGCATTTTCCTTGAAGCAAATGGAGATGCTAGCAAACACTTGAAAAAGGGAAATCCAAAGCCCTGACAGGAGAGAATGATTTTAGTAATAATTTTCATGAGTTTCTAAGCTCTAAAAAGTGTACAATAATGCTAAGCTATTTTATGAATGCTTATTGTGTACCTGGGTCAGGTGCTTAAGCACACTTCTGTAGCTGGCTCTAGACAGCTCTGTGATTGAAGATATATATTCACTGTGATTTGTTTTTGTGAAGTACTCCGTGCTTAATTGGCAGGCATCTTCTTCTAAGTGCTGAGGTTGCAAATTTGGAAGCATCCCCTAAGACCCTGATGTAGGGAACATACCAGTTAAGTTCCATTAATTTTATGGTTACCAGGCTGTTATGAAATGGTTAGTATGAAATCAAATGCTGCTTTGTGACTGAAGCATACTCTTGCTTGCTGTTTCATGTATCACTATAAAGTGATATAGTGTAGCTTTTCCCACAGTGATAATTTCTTTTTTCTTCCCTTCCTTGGCATATTTGTTTTTTTTCTTTCCTGGCTGTTCTTATACAAAAAAAGATGAGGTAACCACAGATCTAGATTTTAGCTTTTCCATTATGGACCCCTAGCTCACTTTATATGAAAAGCAGGAGATAGTTTCCACCAGAAAGTAGGAGGCAAAAGGCCCAAGCAGAACCTTTTGAATAATTCATGTCCGTCACAACTGTGTTTGGTTATTTTTCAGGAGGGTAGTGTCAGACTAACAAAAATATATTTTATTTTTTTTAAGTTTACAGCAGAATTTCATTGTAAAAAAACACTTTCTCAACCTTAGGGAATATTAAATATTCATTTGACAAGGATGGACGAGGGAGCTTTAGAGAGTTTCTCTTCTCTCCTTGGCAACTGCATTCACAGAAAAGTCTGTCATGAGAAACTATATGCAAGCTCCTGCCCTGGAAACCTGGAATACCAAGGCTATTTTACTTTTGTTCATTTTGATAATGTAGGTGTAGGGACTGCAGGGTAATTGAAAGGAACCAAGATTTCTTCATGTCTTTTGTTCAAGTTTGGGACACATAAGATAGACTCATAGTTAGCTCTAGCAGGTAATCTGTCTTCCAAAAGTTGGTGATGGTGAATGAAGAATGAAATACAAACAAGAATCCTATTCAAATTAAAGGACCACTGTCTATGTGGATGACAAGGGATTATTTTGTATTGGAAGAAACACAATTTTGCAAGCTTATTTTAAAAAAAAAACAACACAACAGTCAAAAAAGGTACAGTATATAGTTAGTGCATAAATAAAATAGTTGTAACTATAATTTCCAGTGTTGAGGAAGGTACTCTGAGTGTGGTGAAAAGCGTAGCACTGGACATATAATTCAGGACAGTTAAACCACTGGAAAATAGAGACACCAGGAAAATTTATTAGGGTTATTTGACTGCTGGAGGGACAGATTGGGAATATACTTCTAAGCATATCTTCTAAGTGCTTTTAAGTGTGTATCTCTAAGTCTTTGAATCAAATAAAATGATGAAGAGTTGCTTTGGGTTGGGCTACCAAGATGCAACAGCATCTCACTAGACTTTGCTCAGTCAAGACAAATCTGTCCAAATGCAGAGCAAATACTTTTTCAAATATAAGATATTAAAAGTTGAAGAAGTAGGAGGGGTAAACTTAGAAGGAGGGAAAAGGATTAATTCATAGAAGCTTCTTGCATCTCTAGAGGAAAAAGGAAATAAGTACCACATGTTAAAGATAATACCCTGTTTTGCTGTGTAACAGAGCCATCTAACAGACAGATGGGATTTTGATGTCTAAACTAAGGATGCACCAGAGCTCTTTTGTTTAATATTCTAACTAAAATAGTGGTGTCAAGGTTAAAGATAATAGTAGCTACACTTAAGCACTGGATAAAACTATCTTTATAAAATGAAAAAATCTGTACCAAAATTACAGTATTCTTGGAAGCCATTCTGGTCATTGATAAAGGAAAAAAATACATTTAATTTCAGGAAATGGCCATTTTATTCAGAAAACATGACTCTGAGGATCATTTTCAGACTTGGGGAAAAAAAATCTACAGGATCTTTGGAATGTATTTGTGGAAATGCAGCAAAAAATGAACCAGTTCTACTGTACATAAATGCAAGGAATGCAAGTCCCTTACTACATTATTTGTTTGACATTATTAGTATAGGAGGTAAGGAATAATGAGGGAAATAAGTGCTTTGAAAATAATAATAATAAAAAAAACCCAAACCCCCAACCCCCAACAACAAAGTTATATTACATGTTAATGATTGCATGTATTTTGCACTAGATATAAAGTATGAATTGATACATTCATTGAGGAATCAGGTCAGAGTTAAAATACCCTGAACCAGAAATATGGTTCCAAAAGACAAATGATGAATTTCCCCTGAAAACAATAGATTAAATTCACATACATAGGTGTTAATGAATCACACCAAAGGGCTATTTTAAAAAAAGGAAATATTGAGCAATGAGCAACAATTCTTTACAACAGGCTGGAGAAGTGACTGTTCTTACCATAAAGTTACAACTTACATAAAGTTACAAAACCAACTGAGAATAGCTACGTCTTGTACAGGCTGCTTTCCTCGATTTCTTTATAGTACCTGATTTTGTGATTATTTCAATTCCAGCAGCAATAATCAAAAGAAAAGGGCCAGAATATTCTTCTGTGTGCTGTGCCTGGGGCTATGAGATACCAAAAAATGGTATAAAGCAGCAAAAATAAGCCTCTATGCTAAAGTGTTTCTCCTGTGGGAATAATCTATCAGGGATTCTAGCAGAATGGAAACTAGTATTTCTAGTCTTCTGGTTAATGCAATACTTCAAAATTCTATTTTTTAATATTAATTAAATAACAGTTAATTCATTATCAATAATTGAATAATTACTGAAGTAGGTTTATGATTAAAAATGTCTTGACTCTTAATTGAAAGAAAAAAAAAGAAAAAAGGATAGATCTTGATTACATCAGAAATACAATTAAAATAATGGAGCCTTCATATTTGAGCCAAGCAGGAAAGCACTTCAGTAATGGTTCTGCTTTTCTTCTGAACTTCCCACGCCGCTTTACTAATCAAATCTAAGTAAGTGTCACCAATAGATGTTTTTCTATATTAGAGAACCCTGAGATTTACAGACTTATTATTCCTCTGTTAGGATGACAGCTTCATCTTAGTGCAATGCATGCTAGCGAATTTTTATTCTTGATCTGTCTGCTGGCCAGCGGACCCATTACTATATTTAAAACATACCCATATTTCTGAGTAAGTGAAAGGGTTTTACTAAGAGAAGTGAGGTTTAAACCAAACAGTTGCAGCTGATACTAATATTGAAAAGTGTGCTCAGTTCAAATGCAGACATTGTTAGTTGGCTGGTTGTTTTTTAGTTTATTTAAAACGGATTATTTAGACATATCTAGAATTCTGTGCTTAGTCATGAAGATTCAGCCGTTAAGAAATGCCTACAACAAAAAGTCTCCATGACTGCTTTTAAGAGAAAACCTCATAAAAATATCAAAATAACAAGCACTGACTTTAAATATAAACAACTAAATATCGGATGGAGCACATGGTAATTTTGGCTTCAGATAACTAGATAACATAATGTCAGTGTCTTTTGGTGAACAGAGTGGTTATTTCCATGAATAATGAAATATGCAATACATGCAGTCTGTAAAAAATGTAAAATAGCCAGACCTTCATTCATGTGATACAAGGAAGTGAAATGCTAAAAATTATCCTGGAAGAAAAGGAGAAAGTATAAACCTTTTAAAGGATTCAAATTCAGAAAAATGAAATTACTTTGTTTTGGCTCTTGTTACCACAAGAAAGAATCCTCCAACTATGTCAGTAATTTCTGCTGTAAACTGTAGATGCCTAATAATGGAAGGTTTAATGAATCGCTTGAAAATGGTGTTAGATGAATGGTATGGAGGATGACAAAAATGGGTGGCATATCTTGGACAGGAAAACAATACAGCAGAAATACTGAAATAATTGAGATGATTTGATATTGACATGATAATCTGATATTTGTAGGACTAATAGACAGTTAAGAAGAGTGTAATCGAGGACAGTAATTGAATTATAGACTCCTTCCTTTCCTCTGATTTCCTATCCTTTCTACTGCCTTACTGGTGTGCTATCTTAAGTCATTAATTTCTTGGTGGGGTGAATGTACCTCTGTGAACTTACAACTGTTTTATACTTGAGTAAGAAGAGGAGGGAGAAAAAGGCAACAAACGTATTGTTAGTACACAATGTGCTTTTAGTGTTGAACTATAATGACTAATCTATGGTATAGATCAAGACATTGTAAATATATCTCTGTGAATCATCTAAAATGTTAATACACAGGTTATAGTCAGTATTAAATGCTTTCCTTTATAAAAAAAAAAAAAAGGACAACTGGAAACATTTCTGAAACAAAAACTGAACTCCTGAAGCATGCTGTTTTGTTAAGGACCTAATTCTTTGACAAATCTGCTGGCTGCTGTAGATCTGGTTACAGCTATATACATTTCAAACTCCTCTGTCTGGGAGACTGTTCTCATCTTTTAGCTTTTTAAACTTGAGTGTTTTCCACCCTGTTTCCTTCCTCTGTGTATCTTAACAACCTGTGTATTTACAAAAATTATGTATCAGATAGCAGCAGAACACATTCAGAGGAGGAGGGTGCTGAAATCTTCACAGACATTGTTCTTAACCATCTGAATTTCACATACATGATACTAGCTGTATCCTAGCATCTGATCTCAATGAAAGACTGAAAGAAATTTTGGTTTATTTACCTTATCAAGGGGAAAGCTAAGCAGTAACTGGATCACAGTCTGTAATTACCGACACAAGGAAAGGTTATCTGTTACTAGAAGAGTCTCTAATCTCACAGACAAAGGTGTCACCAGATCTAGTGGCTAGAAGCTGAAGTCAACAGAGTTCAAAGTAAAAATAAGGTGCAGATTTTTGACCGTTGCAGGAATTAGCATATAAGCTAGTAATGCCACAGCTGGCCTGTGACTGAAAGGAGGGGGCATATAGTCTCTTGTGTGTGTCTGGGGGACCTCCAAAGAAATCAAGCTCCTTCCTTCAGGGCTGTGTTTAGTTAGTGTAGGGCTGGGGTGAACGAAACAGTGCCATCAGCCGCAGTGTTGCTTAGTCTTGTCTGTAACGTCTCATGTAGACGGTACAGGGGACTCAGCGTGTTCCTCTGTCCAGTTTCCATCAAGGACAGAACTAACATTTCAATGCTCTTCATTGTGTGTTCAATGCTCTTCAATGTGTGTTGAATATTTGTGTTGTTGCTGTTACCGTCATCTCTGAAATAGACCCATCATAGCTATGAGAAAAAAGTTATGGCGAACAAATTAACAAAAAACCATGGGGCTCTTCTAACACCAAGTCTACAAACTTAAATTAGCTTTTTCGTAGATTAAGACATGTTACTAACTTGAAGTTACTTTGGAGAAAAAAACTGAAGGAATACAATTTCCATTACCTTCAGCATGAAGGATCGTTGACAGCAGCAACATATGGTCTCCCCAACATTTCCCTGTTCGGAAGTTGGGGGAGGTCCTGATTACAGAAAGGAAAGACCTCAACTGAGTGAGTAAAGCACCGCAAGCTGGTATATCAACAGTTTTTATGTACCTTGTGGAGAACAGAGAAATTCAGTCTCTCTGGTCTGAAACCCACTTTTTGCATTTCGCTTTAGTGAAGGTGTTCATTGTGTTTCTTTGTTTCACTGAGGCTGTAGCTCTTAGTAGCTGCAGCCTAGGGAAAGGCACAGTCTACATAGCCGGGGAAATGCGGTTGGGTATAGGGAGGGGACGGTCCCCATCCCAACCAACTGACTCCCTATAGGATGAAATGTCAGAGTCTCAGCTATGGGCAAAGCCCACCCGACCAGAGGTGGAGGGCTGAAAGCAGCCTTCCAGCTGATGAGAAGGATTGGAACAGGGTTGTTCTAAATGCATAATACTGCTGGAATGATAATTCGCAGATGAGATAATAAAGCCAATACCTAATTACGTTGTGTCTTTTTTGTTTGTTTTCCTGAACATCCAGAACAGTGAAAAACATTATTTAGGTATTTATATCTAGTCTTGGACCAACACCTTCAATTGAGAAACTGACAAATTGTAAAAGCAATGCTAATTTTTAATTATTTAATTTTAAAAGATTTTCATATTAATTTTCAAATGCAAAAATACAACTTGTTAAATTTTCTTCATGGTTTGTTATATTGGATGTGCCTAACTTTAGAAGAGTTATTGTGTCAACATGGTGTTCTAGCTAATTCCTGTACTTACTAATGGAATGGAGGAAGTTCTAATTGATGACTTCGAAATGGATGTGAATAGCACATTATATGATTTGGTTGTACTTTGCACAGTACTTTTGCCACAGAAGTAAATCTGTTATCCGATACATAACTGACAACTGTGTCATGCACACTGCTGGAAAAGAGTACAGCTAAGCATAACTGCAACCGTGTCTGTTACCTTGTGCTTGCTTGTAGAGCTTGAGGGTTTTTTAGGAAAATAAGTTGACCTTAGCAGTATCAGATTATGGTACTTACTGATATTCTTCTAACAGCTGTACTTCATTGCATTTTTTAAAAACATTGAAATTCATGTTTTAATGCATGTTTTTTACTTGTTAAAGAGATACAATTAACTGTACTTCACTGATGGCTAAAATTTACTATGTTCTTATGCAATATTTTAACGAAAAACTCCTGCTAATAGTTGTCACCTTGACTTTCTTTGAAGGTCCTTGCCTATACAGAAGGCCTTCATGGAAAATGGATGTTCAGTGAGATTCGGGCTGTTTTCTCAAGACGCTATCTTCTCCAGAACACAGCTTTGGAAGTGTTTATGGCAAACAGAAGTATGTCTTTGTTTATTTTGTTGCATAAAAATGTGCTACTAGTTATTTTCTGTTACTTTATTAATCTTAAATTTAAACTCTGTGCTTTCTTTGATAAAGTGCTTATGTTTGTGTTCAATAATGCTTACTTTTGCATGTATTCATTGCATTTTGCATTAAAATCAATCACATAAATCAATCTCACTGCTTTCCATGCAGCAGTGATATTTATTAATAAAAACAGATCATTGCAGTTAGTACATTCAAGTGTCTGATAGGAAGTTTGCTTTTTTGATCTCACCCCTCTCTTCCATTTTCTGTAAATATTTAGTGAAATATCTAACAGGACATTTCCTTTTCTAATTATAAACTGAGGTAAAGTGAAAAGGAGCAGATCAATAAATGGATCCACTCAGTTTTCTGTGTGTGCTACTCTGATTCAGAGTTCAGTGCTTGGTGAGGTGTGTCAGTAGCCTTTTGCCCTGAGGAGCTCTGATGTAAGTTTAGATTTCAGCTGGAGAGGGAATTAAACAATTTCTGGTCCTGTATGTTTTAATGCACCAGTTAGAAGATAAATGCCATGCTAACTACTGAACAGCTTCCCAGCCTGATAAAAGGTTATACGGGTTAATAGTAAGCTCTGGTTCCTCTGGAGGATGCCACACTCAGGTCTTCTGCAAAATGGGAGAGTTAGTGCCAAAACATCAGCCAGCTGATGATACATAGGTGTGAAGTATGCCAGGAATTTCTGTTCTAACCTGGATCCCCTGGGAGGGCAAAAGTGGGACTGACTTCTCTTCCCAAATAAAAGGCCAGGAGGATTTAGAAAAAATATATTGCAGGTGGAGAAACAGACTTCTGCAGATGGTTTACTAGTCCATATTTTCTCTTCCTCATTTAGCTTCTGTTATGTTTAATTTTCCTGACCAAGCAACAGTGAAAAAAGTTGTGTACAGCTTACCACGTGTTGGAGTAGGAACCAGCTATGGTTTGCCACAAGCCAGGTAATTTCATTAAAATAGTTTGTATATTTTGTGTTTATTATATTATACAGATTATATCTTTAAATATATCAATACTAAAGCATCATTCTTGTCACGAAACTCTTGATTTTCTTAAGGTTAGTTTGAGAAACAATGCTCTTTACTGACTTTGGGGCTTGTTATTATGGAACAGAAGTAAAAGGGTGGTTTTGGTGGTGTGGTTTTTTTTTGTTTGTTTGGTTGGTTTTTTTTTTAAATTATAGGAAATAAGTACCTTTCAGTGAAGGAAACTTACACTTTATCTCTCCAAAGTCTGGTTTTCAGTCAGGTTTTACACATGTGTAGACAAATGTTCATCCTTGCTGTGATTGTTATGTGGGACATGGAACTAAACTTGATTACGTTCTGTGTTTGCTGAGTGAAAATTATTGCTTTTATATATATCTTCTCACTTGCCTTTTATATACAAGTCTGTGGGTTTTACTTCATTGCTCATCAGTATAGCGGCTATTTTGCAATTCCCAAATTTATTCCATTCATTAGCATAATGAATTTTTCTTCTTCTGTTTCCAAAATTAAGGAGGCTATATATTTTGAAAAAAGAAAAACCACAACTGAGGTTCAGTTTTAGAGATTTTCACATTCTACAGACAAGTAAAGTTTTTATTATCAACATCAATATCAAATCAGTCTAAGGTCAGAAATAAGGCTGCAAATTGTCAGATCCTATACTGTAAAAGTATTCGTATTTTAGTGATGGGTAAGACAATCATGTGAGTTGGAGGGGAAATCTCCTGCCTCCTGCCTTCCTTATTTTTTTTTTTTTATTATTTTTTTAGGTATGTCTATTCAGACCTAAAATTGTTTTTGAAGGTGTATCAGCAGAAGTTTGGTGAAAAATGTTTAGGTTTAGGATTAATTTCTGGTCAAAATGAAAGAAGAATAAATAAATATAAGTGAGTTAGGAAACCACAGGAAATTCACAAAATATGGGGCTTTGGGCTCAGATCTCCATTTGGCCTGCCTTGGCCAAAAGCCAGTTACTTAACCATCAGTGGATGATTAAGTCTGGGATGTGTCTTTCTCTTTCTTTAAGTCATTTCCTACAAACTAAAACTTCATATTGTCCTTGGTTTATCCCAGTGCAGAATGTGGAAATACTCTGAAGTGTCAAAGCATTTGTAGGACTGGAGAATTATTTTGTTCCCAGCTGAACATCATTCCCTGTCATGAGCTGAAGAGTCTCATGATGCCTAAGGCTTGATCTCCTGAACGTGCTGAAGTTCTTAGGCAAACTGCCAAATTTCTCAAGTTTTCACTAAGATCAAGGGGAACTTCGGGCATTTCTTTGGAAGGTGCATCTTATTAATATTTGCATTGCTCTTCCAAATACTCAAATTAAAGGAATTGCTGTCTCTAAATGGAAGGTAATAGTATTCTTTTCTGAAATAAAAATGGCCACTTGTTCTAGAACAAACAAAATGCAAATTTCTCAACCAGAATTTCATATCTATAGTGACATTTTTTACTTTTGAAATTCATATCCTTTGTGCATTATTCAGTGAATAATTGTCTGAAAAAGTTTGTTGATATATAATTATTTAGAAAAGTTTAAGCTTCAATATTATATGCAGTTATTTCCATATCTTTTTGATTACATTCAATTTGAATCGAAAATGGGCTTGCTAGCCTTCAGAATAAATCTGGCATATGGTAGTGAAGTTTTTTCCTTTCTTGTTCTTGCATAATCATGTCATGATTTATGCACAATAAAGACCCCATAATCATGTTTTTTCCTTTTTTTCTGTCTACTTACCCTTATTGTCTTCAGTAGGATTGCAGTGGAGTAGCTGAGGGAAAATCTGGCTCTATAACTGCTCTGTAGTTAATATTTTGTTGATGTTAGAATATAGTTTCCATTCCTATGAATATGTTCCCTCTGGAATGCTAATTTTTAAAATTATGCTTATTTGTGTAACTAACATATGGAGAAATTACACTGAGTAACCAAAAGGAGCTGCTATGCTGAGTAAACTTTTATCCTTTTTTATGACCAATTTCCCAGATTAAGCTGTACTTTAAAATATTTTAACAAAAGCAGATCTTTCTGGTTGTTTTGATTAAAAGTTCTTTAGTTTTATTTTTGTAAGTAACATTTCCTCTCTGACACTACTTTGATAAATATTTCATCTAAATTTAATTACATTATCATAAAGAATTGCATTCACAACGGAAACCTTCTGAAGGAGCAAATTATTTTTAATGCAGTATATGGATTTTAAGTGCATTTCTGTTTTCATGGAGAAATCCTGTGATTAACAAAGATGGAAGGAAACAGAACAAAGAAACAATATTTATGATCTTCTAATGGCACAAATGATTAGAAGCAGGCAAACTGGTATCTCTTCCCAAGACTTTTACAGACCTGCCATTCTAAGCAAGTCTCCAGTTTGACTTCTTGCTACTTTTCCCAACAGCCTTTTCAATGCTTTGATTCAACAAAGCATTCAAGCCTGTGCTTAATGTTGCAAAGAAGTAATTACATCTTTAAAATTAGTCACATGTTGAAGAGTTTGGTCTGATTTGGTAATCAAATTCATCTGTCTTTGATAAATGCATTTGCACTGTTCCTGAGACATGTTGCATTGATTGTCGTTTCCTTATGACCTTGCCATATGATACAACTGGGCAGACACTACTGTGCCTTTTATTTAACTTATTTCTACAGCTCCATATGATTCTACACAGGTGGAATAATGCCCGCATTTTTACACTTTTAGCAGACCACATTTTAGGGTTTTAACACCTCAGGTGTAATTTACTGATGCGCTTTTATTGAGGGTAACATCATGGCTTAGAAACTAACTGTGAGCTGCCCAATGGTTTTGTAAACATATAGAGATCAATGAATTGGCAAAAGATACAGTATCATACTTCCCCACTAAACATATGCTAGCACCTTCCTCTGAAATTCTGTGGGCTATTAATGCATTAAGTAAAACAATGACTCCAGTTATTAAAGCTAAGAAATACAAATGATGAAGTTATTGCTGAAAGAAAAGGTATTTTGGCTGTTATGGTAATTATATTCAATGTCAGCTCAGCTCTGCCACTTATTCCACATCAATAGCTTGTGGGTGATACATTTCCAGATCTCAATATAGCTGGTTGCAGAGGTTGGATTTTGGGAAGAGTGAGGAGTCAGAAAGCTAAGATTTGATATCATCAAAGCCTAAAACTCCTCTTAGAGCTTTGATTAAAAGTGAATATCAATGAGTTGTCAGAAGCCAGTGACTTTCTCAAGTGTTTTTTTTTTTTTTTTTTTCTGAACAGGAGTAACACAATACAAAACATCACACAGGTGCTACATTTTTGACAAGATACTTAAAGATTCTTTGTATGAGATTGGATTGTAGCTAACTAAATTAGAAGGGATTGTGAAAGGGGGCAGGTCATGCTCCACATATGGGATATATAACACCCCTTCCCTCAACAGAATGTTATGAAGTGTTTTCTAAACATATTTAAAGCATATAAAACTTGAAAAATTGGATCATCCCCTTGTACATCAGGGAGTGTTCTGCAGTTTCCATTTTGAGTAGGTATTTCATAGTCCTCTAGAAGCAAAGGAAGCACATTCATTTGTGCAGATGATGGCATATCGAAGGAGAGAAATGGTTTGATCAAAGTTGGGTGGATTTAGCAAAACACAAAACAGTGGGTCTTCCTGTGTTAACTGAAACAAGCAGGTGTGGAACCAATTTATTGTGCATAATTTTTTCCAGTCTCTGCTGAAATAACTGCAAATCTTTCAAACACCTTAGAGTAAATAAGGAGCTTTTTTAGTCTATTTTGATTTTCTGTAGACTTCGCTCAAATCAGGCATTCAAATGTGAAGTCCAGCACTTGACAGTTTATAGATTTTTTGAGACTCCCTGGGA
The DNA here is from genome assembly GCF_017639655.2 of Falco naumanni. Taxonomy (NCBI): domain Eukaryota; kingdom Metazoa; phylum Chordata; class Aves; order Falconiformes; family Falconidae; genus Falco; species Falco naumanni. Next base: position 12,902,604 of record NC_054055.1, on the reverse strand, counting down.
GATTGTGGGTAAAGTCCAAAAGCAGCTACTAAGCTGTACTGATGAATAAATGTTCTTTTATCAGGGGAGGAACAGAAAATCTGTGACAGAAATGCTTTGTAAATTTAGTGATCTCTTTAGTATTTTTATTTCCTGTATTTATTAATGTGTGTAGCATTAGTCCAAGTTTCCTGGGAATGTCTTTGAGAGTTTAGCTGTAAAAGTAATTATTATCCTATAAAATGCAATATAAAGTATGATTACATTCAGATAATTCTTTAGATAAATTGTTCAGATTAAGCATAACAAAAACTTAAAAAAATCTTTATAACATCTTCTCTGTACTAGTGAAGTGTATTTACCATTGGCATCCTGGAGTCTACTATAAAATAGGGCTAGCCAAGCTGGCAAGACCTTATGTGTTGCTGTTTTGGGTAGGTACAGAGACTAAAGAAGTGTACCTACACTTGCATGGTCATTTTTGTATGTTCAATTTGTAAGCCTAAGTATGGTAGACATTGACAACCTACACACTGAGAAGACAGGCATATATTTGTGATAGCTGTACACTCCAATCACATACTTTTTCTTTTTCAATCATCCTTTCTCTGGAAATAGGGTTTAGTGCATGTGTAGGAGTACGTACATATATCTTTAGAAGTAGATGGTCCACATTTTTGTAATTGCTGCCCAATTTGACACCTTGTATATAACTTTATTTTAAGATAATACTCAGCGTTCAGAGTCTAGAAATAGTGCACCTAGTGTGTTTAGTGTGCAGCTGAAAGCTGAAGCATTGGGTGTCCCTATTTACTCTTGACAAACTATATAAATACTAAATATATTTAAATTCATGAATAAGGTACATATTAGGGATCCTCTTTTTTAACAGGTATAAACATTTTCTCTATTTTGATCTATTTATAAGATTTAAGTTTCTGTAAAAAAAATAATATTTGAGGAGGTGAATTTTTTCTCTTTCCAAAGATTATCCTTGTCTTTTTTTTCAGCAAGGACTATTTTGTCTAGAAATGTGTTGTGAGCAGTAAAGATATTTCTGCTTGTTGCAAGGTTTTTTATTTAATGCATTAGTCTAGACTGAATCTAGTCCCTTATATTTTACCAACGTGGGACTTTATATGCTATGGGTAATTTAGAACTTGGTGCATGGTATTTGGTTATTTTGATGTTGTCAAATTGAATATGGAAGAGCTGAAGCTTTCTGCTTTTCCCTTCCACGGCACAGTAGTTTGGTTCTTTCTCCCTTATCCAGTCAGGTAAGGTTTAGAAAATGTGTGGAAATTCAGTATCTTAGAAGCTTCTACTCCTTTTCCAAATTTGAATGAAATGCAATTCAGAAGTTATTATGGAGAGACAGGCAGATGGACATGCGAGCAGATAACTGAATAAACCTTGTTTCTTTCAGAAACCAGCCTATAAATAGAAAGCTCAAAGCTCACTGGGATATAGGAAGGGGATCATGGGTAGCTGACCATGGAGGAGGTGCACAAATTGTGGAGTAAATATCTTCAACCCAGTGCTGGAAATATATGGCACTTTAATCTATCACTCACTCACCTTAATGAACTTATCTCAATGCATGCTTTTGAAACAAGGAAGTGGTATTCCTCTTTTATTCCTGCTGGACAAGCCAGGCACCAGGAGGTCTGCAGTTTGTTTTCCTGCCAGTCTTTTAACCAGATTCAGAATAAAATAAAACACAAAATATATTATTTTGAGTTATTACAATGTTGTAGTACTGGTAAAATAAAATACATATCTTAATTGTAGTAATTTCTCAAATAAGGGTAATAGTGTCTTCTTGACTTCATTAAACAAAATAAAAAAGCCTCTGAGAGAATCTGAAATTAATCACACTAATAATGTTGCCCTACATCTTAACATTTAATGAGAATCTTAAAAAAATCACTCTTTAAATGTATTTCCTAGGAGAATCTCTCTGGCCACTCCCCGACAGCTTTATAAATCCTCCAACATGACTCAGCGCTGGCAGAGACGGGAGATATCTAACTTTGAATACTTGATGTTCCTCAACACTATAGCAGGTAAGGATTCTGACTCTTTAATCCTTCATAATATGTTTATGTTTGTCAAAGTCTTAAGCACCGTGACTTGATAGAATTCATTTATCCCTCTAGAATTCAGCTGCAGCTTTACGATAGATTCTGAAACACACACATTAAATTTTATCAGAAAATGCACAACCTATCACTGAGACTTTAGATTCATGTATTGTTGCGGAGGCAGTTCCTTGCTCCCCTCCTGCCATTTCCTCTGCTGACAGCTTGGTCTGAAGCTTTATTAGAGTCAACAAACCATTGCCAGAGAGTGTCTGGAAATAATAATGGGAAAATGTAATTTCGCTACTTCATCATTCTCAGCAGCAGCAACTAGACAGCAGAATAACAACAGTATTCTGCCTAGTACAGATGTCACCTGGATTGTGGTATGATTAGATTACAGCATCTTTTCTCGTTTAGTTCTTTGAGGTGAAATATAATATCAGATTAGGTATTTAAAATGAGAAATAACTGCTTTAGACATCCATTTGTTATTGGCAAAAGAAGAGCTTTTTCTGGCAATTGTCATTAATTAAACATTTGCGATGGCATTATTCCTTTCACCTTTCCCTTTTCTACGTGTTAACTCCTGTGGTAATTTTAAATGTGAAAAGCAACAGTTTTCTGCACCATATACAAAGAATTCCAGGAGGTTGTCTGCTATTACAACTCCTGCCTGTAGCACACATGCTGCTTATGAACCTGCCTGTGGAGAGCCTTCCTCAGACATTTCACTCCAATGAGCTTTCATTTGAAACCCAAATTAAATTCCACCAGGCATCACTCTGTACTCTGGCGTTACAACTCTCATCTTTACTTGGTCCTGACTTTTATGCTTGAGGTTATCCTCAGGCCAGACGTGAGACAAATGTGAGTGTGAAACCCAAAGGTAGCACCTGTTACACTGACCATTCCTGAGGACAGTCACTGCGTTCTTCCCAACAGGGCAGTGGCAGAATTCAGGAGCTGTCAAACTCACTTGCTTTGAACCTTTAGGCTGTTGTCTCTATGCTTATATGGTAGTCATCTTCCATGCATCCAGTCTTATGGACGTTAATAAATGTGTCATCAAATTATCCCAGTATGATACAGAAGTGCTACCGCTGAGCAGCTGGGAATCCGAGGGCACGTTTACCTTGTGCAGTGGAGCACAAAGCAGAGTCCCTGAAGCTATCGGGGACCTGGGCTGGAAAGTCCGTATGGTGCAGTCCAATGCAGGCTCACCAGCTTGGTTCCCAAGCATTATAGCCACAGTCCCGCAGACCTTTGCTGAAGGAAGGAGCCCTGCTGAACATTTATTACCTCTGGCACAGTGCCACAAGAATGCTGCTCTCCTGCTTCTGGACACTAGCCTGCCTCCAGCCGTTCTGCGTCTCTTGCACATCCGCTGCTCTTGTGGTGATGAGGAAACGCAGGCAGAGCCTCGCAGGCTCCCTGACTGCTTCACCCAGACTTGGAGGATTTACTGGAGAGCTGGGAAGTTAGCCTAGATCCCCTCAATTCTTGTCCAATACATTTTCGATGGGACTGTCCTTCGCATGTAATTTCCTTTTTATGTATACATTTCTTCTGTAAGCAGTGTGTTTAAACTCTTTAAATGAGAGTAGACAAGAACTGAGCCAATTTTTGATAAATTACTTTACATTTTTAGTCAGTTTAAAAATCCAGGGTCATTTATTTTTAGGTACATCACCAAAGCATCCAAACCTGGAAGACATCATTATGTCTGAAGTCAATTAGGAATTGCAGTGACACTTACACTAAAGTATCCATCAGTAAACAAGCTTCACCCTGAAGAGGTTCCTTCAGAGTATCTCAGAGTTCTGAAGAAAATTGTTTTTTAACCTGTTGTTTCATACTAGTACTGCTAAGTAGGCTTTACAGCCACACACCTGGGTGGTTGCATGAGGCCAGTTTCTCTTGATGTCATTCGACTGCCTTACAATAGGATGGCCTGACATTAGCGTTCCAGGTACCACCTGCTGTGCCTAAGGTTTGGAGGATTAGTGACTCAATTTTTTTTCTTTGTCTATGAGCTTGTACTGTATTTGGAAGAGCTTACAGCAGCTTGGTCAGTACCTTAGTGCTGTCTCTCTCTGGCTCAAAGCACTTAATTTCTGGCAGATTTTTTTGTATCAGTCTCTTACTGGTAAATCTCATTTGTTCATGTAATCTCATTGTTGTTAATTGCATAAGCTCACTTGCTCATTTTCACAGTATTACCTACCATTTTATGAAGTATTTCAGCAATGCATGATAAAATTCAAATTCAAATTTAGGTAAAGACCATACTCCCTGAAAGAGAGGGAGGAAAATTTGAGTCTCTAGAAGAAATTCAGCCTAGCTCTTTGTCTCCATCTTGTATTGACTGACCTATTTTATAAAATCATTCTTTTTAATGATGCTACATGATGCCCTAGCTCTGATAACACGGAACTGATAACTGTCCCAGTACATCTGTTAAATGGAAGCAAAATCTCTGTGCACTGTGGGCACTGTAGGACCCTGGGCAGTCAGAAGAAAATATAGGATTTTCTACTTTGTACACAAAGATAGGGTATTGAATATATTCATGACCTCCTTTGCCAAGTGAAGACATAGCACATATTTTCTTTTCTTTCTTCTTTGGAAATCCAATTTCCAAATATATTTTTAATTATACTCTTTTGTAATGAGATCCCATAAGAAATATTTCCTTGAAAGATACAACTTGTTTGCCAGTAATTGTTCATGTAGACAGTGATGGCCTAGTTATAGACTGTAATTGTTTGTTTAAGCAGTGTCTTCTTTTCTAACAGTATCATTGTTTTTAGCCATTGAGAAATATGTGAATCAAAGGCTTTTTATTTGTTGCTGCCATTTAGCTCCTACTAGCTTATTTGGCATATCTGAGCCATAGCTTAATCACTTAAGAAATGTGGAGGTTTGGCACTTAAGAAATGTGGATTGTCTGTTGGGAAGTGATACATAGGTCCCTTCATTGTTTTTTCTCCTCTTCCAAGTAAACAGAGGTCCACTAACAAAGTGGCTTAATATGCTCTTTGCTGATTCTTTGTAGCTTCCTTTCTTCTTCAACTGTGCTTAATTAGCATTTAGCCCTTTACAAAACAGTAAGAAATCACTCATGTTTTCTTGTGATCCTTTTCTGAAATTATTCAGGAAACGGCAGCCTTGGAAGAGAGACATTCAGGAATGAGGCTGCTGACACCAACTCATTTCTTTTGTTTGTGGCATGCAGATGGGTCCTTTCCCACAACTGGAATTTTAATTCTTTTAAATCCTACCTACCTTGTCTTTTGCCTCCTTGTTAATACTGTTAATTACACAGACTGGTTGGTCTCTGTAGAACAGAGCCACTGAAATAAATATACGGATCTCTCCTTAAATCTCTCCCTGGTTTGCCAATATGTCTGTCCTGACAAGCATGGCCCCTGGCTATTCTGTAAGTTTTTAATCAATGTTTGAAATACTGAAGTGTCCCCTTGGAAAAAATCCATGTTTCTATGACTTTTTTTTTGTTGTTGTTGTCATTACATCACCTTGTTACCAGCTCTGAAACATTGCCCGGTTTCATTTTTAGTTTAACTTTTTCTGTTGTGATCTGTACTCATGACTTAAGTCTCTGCTTCAGCTATCATAGTTCTGTCTTTCTCGGTAATTTCCTCTCCGAGACTATATGATTACCATCATTTCTGCTGGCCTGATGACGTATTGCAATTTCAGTTCAGAATTGCTTTCCATTTTCAAAACTCTCTAAATTCTTGTTTCAACCTGCTTCTCTGGCCCTCTACCCAACTGTTTTCCCACCTCCCTAATCTGTTTCCAAGGTCTTTGCCTCTTTCTGTCCCTCTTTTCTGACTCGAGCATATATCAGCATGTTTACAGCTCTGGGTTTTTCTCCCAAAGGTAAACACTGCACTCTGCTACTTATCAATCAGTCTCAGTGTTATACTCTCCATGTCCCTGGTTTTTGTTCTGGTTGTGTAGACATAAGTCTTCCTGGCCACCTTCCCCCTCCTCCTACCTATTGCCATTTCAGGGATCCTTTCACTTTGAAGGCTTGGAAGCAGCTATGATTATACTAATTGTCCTTTCTTCAGGCACTTAGGAAAAGGCCATATTGCATGTGATCACCATGTATGTCAACTGAACCCTCTGGGTGATATAGGGAACAGTAATTTTTACTTTTCTCAGATACAAGTACTTAAAAGTAGTCCCACCGCAGCAAAAGGAATCAAGAGGAGTGGGAACAAGAAGTCATTTTCTAATATAGTTAGAAACAACTGTTTTAGTTAGAAGTCTCGTTTTCAAATCTTTCTCATTATTTAACTGATTTCTGCTGTTTTTTCCTTTTCAAATGGCAGAATATGAAATATGTGTTTGTATTTGTATTTATTGGAATTTTAATTCTTTTAAATCCTACGTGCCAAAGCTTTTTAAAGTTTTATATAATTATCCCCATAATTTTTGTAAGCCATTTCTTGTACTGGAAAGGGATTATTTTTAAAGGTTTGTGTAAAAAAAAAAAAAAAAAAAAAAAAAAAGACATCTTCAGTCAGGTAATAAATTCAGATGAACATCTTCCCCCTCCCTCTTTTTTTTTTTTGCCTGTTTAGCATTTTCCACTTTTTTACTCTGTGATGTACAAGCCCTCACTGGTTAATTATGTATATATTTAGCTACTGCATGTGTTGGGCTTATTATTGTCATCTAATTAGATGTAACTCGAACTACTTGCTTCTAGAAAAATCATTAAAAATTCTTTCCTAATGACCTAGAGATGACAAAATGTCTGTAAAGTGTGAAGAAGCAGACAAGCACAGGAACATCGCTCTTAAAGAGTGTTAATCCAGATGCTGCAATCATCTAATTAAACAATATTTTGCTGTCATTAACATTTTCACCAAGGAATTGCAGTTATAATTTCTTTGTCAGCTGTCTCTAGCTCACTTTACCTTCAAAACTAAAGTGCCATATAAAAACATTAAATTGGATGGTTTAATTAAAAACTTTTTTTAATGAAGAAACATATCCAGTATTTCTGAGATCTCATTTACTATGCCTGTTTTATTGTTCAAGTAGATTAGTGTCACAGGCTTGCGATATTTAATATTCAGCCTTTAATATTAATCTCTGTAAGCCTACTTGGAGGGAAATCTGAAGCTTCTGAAAAGGTATAGGGACTACCAATAGCAATACAGGTTTATGTTTTATATTTATTTAGCTAAAGGAAGAACCAAATAATTCTTGTGGGAAGAACCAGGCAATTGATGAGACGACTAAATATATTCATCTGCTGACTTTACTCTGAAAATAATCATTGTGAAGCCAGAACAGATCAAGAAAGCATTCCTAATAAAGTTAAACCACTAATATTTATGCATGTTTAGAATTAGGGATTTGTAATCCCATTATAGGCCTAGATCACTGTCCTCCACTCAGATAAGCATAGTTGTGTGGTCTTATCTCATCATGTAGGTTTGGTCTCCTTTCACAATTTAAATTATGGTTCATCTTCTCAAGTCATTTTTATTTGTTGACGTTAAAAAGAAAACTGGTGAATTGAGAAAAATAAATTACTAACTTTTTCGCTAAACAGATTAATAGCTACTCTTAGTAGTTAATCTCTTCATAAATAAAACATGTTTTATAAATATTGAAGTAGGAGAGAAGTAAATATTTTTTTCACAAGACTATGGGTATATTTATCAAATACATAATCATGAAGGCTCCGTTGTTTGTAGCTTATCCTACCTAAGATGAGACATAAATTGCTGCAAATTATTTCTCATCATGGGGTAAAAAATTGCACACAAGAATTACTGCAGTGTCCTGAATGGGGCTAATTCCACATGATAATTTGTTCGTGTGTCTGTACTATAAGTAACCTATCAAAACCACACAGCAAAGGAGAACTCAAGTACAGCAGCTAGGCTTAGGGTTGCTCTTTTCTTGTGCTATTCACATGTTTGTGATTTTCCCATGTGGAACAGGATCAAAGAGTCAAAATCTTATTGACTGAATATTGAAATTGAAATGAAATCAAATTAATATCAAAATTCATTAAAATAAGAGTATGGAAAATCTCAATTGTGAAAATAAAAATAATTTTGGATAACGCTAAATTTCCTTTTGAACTCTTGCAAACGTTCTCACATTTCCAAATGTTTCTATAAAGTGTTTTCAGTGCGAGGTCTTTATTACTGTGAACTCTTTTCCATAAAACTTTTGATTCTGAAGAATCTTTAGTTTTGTTTATGCTTTTTAATAGACTACAGTCATTTGAGTCATTCTCTTCCTGAATCTTAAATTTATTTTAGTCTGCTCTTTACGTAAACACAAATATCTTTCTTTTGCTGAGGCTTTTGCACACTCTTCTGGTTAACCTAATTGAGGATTCTGATGGTAAGAAAAACATCTATTATATACAGGTATAGTGTTATAAAGGCCATATTTCATAAAACCTTGAATTTGACCATCTCAAGAAACTTTAAAAATTGTATGTAACTAATCCCTTGCAAAAGAGGAAAATAATATATTGATTTGGCAGATGTGGAAAATGAAGCAGAGCTGTCTTACTTCAGGACATCTAGACGTACCACCCCCCACCCCCCACCCCCCAACTAAAACAATTAATATTCTGCCAGAGAGTACCTTTCTGTTTCTTCCCTCACATGGATAAATTCTGGTGTATTTCTTGACTTACTTTTTTGATACTCATACTCATTTTTTATGAGAATGGTTTTGCAGTCACTCATTTTTGATATTAAAGAAGAACTGGTTTTGTTTCTATCCATCTTTATTTATGTGTGGCACACTGTACTGGTATTGCTTTTTTAACAGTTGTATTTGCACCTCAGTTATTTTTTTATATTCTTGTGAACACCTATGTGCTCAAAATGTAAAAATGAGGACACACAGTTGTTAACAATATGCACTTTTCCTGTTTTCAGTGAAACTAAGTACAAAATAGAAACATTCTCCTTGTTCATCAACTTCTATTAAAAAAAATAAGGTGTTTGTAGAGCAGTGAAAGTTTCACATTTCATTAAAGCAGAGCTGATTTTTGTGGAGAATTGCAAATGCTACTCAGAACAAGGAAGCCTGTGTTTTTCTGTGCCGGGTTTTGTACCCCAGGAATCTGTCCAGAACCTGGAAGGAAGCAGTTAGTGAGACAGGGCTGTAAATCTGCCGCAGGACTGGGAATTGTTAACCTGGGTTATTTCAGTCTGCTAATTATATTATATAAATACACACACACATATATTTATGACCTGATTTTGTTTTTTAAGACTCATGTTGCATATTGTGTGGTTCTCAGTAAATCAATATGGTGGATGGCTCTGTTACTAAGCAACTTCATTTGTCTTATCACTGAAATGTTAGATACTACTAACCACCAGCTGACACAGAAAAACAGTGTTTCCCAAACACAATTTTTCTGGTAATTAATTCATAATTTACAGTTCACTTCAGTTGCAGATTGTTCTTTTGAAATTGTATCTAAAGATGGCTTTTGCACATGTGAGCTGCTGGGATGGTATCAATGTTTCTTTCATTATGTTTGGAGAGGGTGGCCTGGGGCAGTCAGCTTAGGCTTTTAGGGGAGGAAAAATGTTTTTTGATTTTCAAAGTGCTTATGAAATAGTGTTAAAGGAAACATGATTTCCTCCACTTTGATTCCACTATTGCAGCGAAATCTCACTTCAGTGAAGAAGAGCCATGAGGAATAATGGATTAATATTGTCTATCTAGGGTAGACCTAGATTTTCAAACCTCAACTTTATCCCCTTGCTGTTTGGAGTCTCATTTAATCTTTGCCAGCTAATGATACCGCATGCAGTTGCTAGGAAAATAATAGTCTAGTGGTTTTAAATTTCAACATTCATGCTATGAAAAAACTTAATGCAAATAAAAAGGAAAGTGTTTATTGGCATATGGTGCATTTTAGATTATCTTGGAAAATACTGCGCTCTTTATATTACGCTGATTTCTGCATTGACTTCTGAGTCAAGATAAGTGCATCTGAATGGTTGCTTTTGTCTGGAAGATTTATACCTGATTCTGTCAAGTGGTGGGAACTGGGAGTATGTGTTGCAATAGAAGTAACTGCTAGATTGTTTTTCAGCTGAAGTAGTGGACACTATTTCCTACTTCTTAAAACATTTTCTTTCTTAATAGGACGAACATACAATGATCTGAACCAATACCCTGTATTTCCGTGGGTCTTAACAAACTATGAGTCTGAGGAGTTAGACCTGACCCTTCCAGGAAACTTCAGAGATCTTTCAAAGGTACGTGTCAATTCTGTTAAAGACAGCCAGCACTTTTAGGAGGAGATTTTGTTTTATACTTATAGTCTGGCTAAGTTAGGTTTTTATCTTAAGTCAGAAAAGTCTGAAATGGGCTTTTCTATTTTAGAATCTTTTTATACTGAATCTCTACATTATGCTGCTTTTGTGTCCCTGACTGATCTGGTTCCAAACCTGCAACTCCTCTGTACCTTCTGACTTGCGGATCATGAATGTGTCAGACCACTTGATCTCACTAATTATCTCCCTTAGATTGTGAAAGCTGGTCCTTTGGAAATAAGAAGCTTTGGCTAATTTTTCACTTTATTTTTCAGTAGACGAGTAATGTAATAGCAGCACCTCCTTTTGGTTTAATGATTATTCAGTAAACAAGTATTGTGTATTTTAGATCCTGGAGTATCTCCGCCCTATCATTATTTGTGGTTTTTGTCCTCTAGCCAGACTCGAGCAGTTGGTGCTTTATAATAGAACAGTTCCTAGTATTTGTTTCTCTAATAGCACCAGACTGCCAGCTATACCCAGCTCTGATACTCTGTGTCAACAGGCTGGGGAGAAGGTATGTTCTGGCCAAGCATAGCAGAAGTATATGGAGGGGCACTACTTTTGGCCAAATGGAATAAAAGCAAAATACAGGGTTTGAAACTGAGTTGTGAGAAGTATCTTTCCTGGTTCATGTCAACTAGGAAAGTGTATGCACTTTCTTACCGGTGAAGGTGGGTAGCCTTGCAACATCCCCAGCAGGAATTTCTTGCAGTTTTCTTGCATCCTTGCTGCAGTTCCTTAGCCAGGAGCGTGAAGTTGCTTGTACAAGCTGAGTGAGGCTCAGAACCACAGGAGGCTGTCACTCACTGACTTAAGGAGTGAGGCTGGAGAGGAGAGAGTGACCCCCAAGGTCTGTTCTGCACCCCTGCGCTGCAGCCCCTGCTTTCCCTTCTGCTGCTGGTCAGGGATGAGAATTTCTGGGGCTTCTGCCTTAAGTCTGCTTTTCTTCCTCCTCTTCCTGCAAGCATCCTGGGCAGCAGCGGAAAGATCCCACCCTGGGCATCCCACAGTCTCATATCCCTGTTGGAAAGTGTGCTTGCAGTACCTCCAGATGTAACTGCTCCTGGAAGCCTACTTTTGTGAGACTTCCAAAATAATTTGAGTAGAACCTGATTGTGTAATAGCAGATGGAGACACCTAGGTTTCCTCTCCCTTTTTCTTAGATAAACAAGTAAATAAATGCAGATATTAAACTACACTCAAAGTATACCTCAAATGTAAACAAATTGGTTGAGACTCTGCTTATGTTGTGTAAAACTTCTGACACAGTATTTCACAGTATTATAGATATGTTTCACAAATATGTTTTTCAATTGTGTAATGCCATTGTAATCTGTGCCAAGAACAATAAAAGAAGCTCCACAGACATGAGTTAAATAAAGGCCAGTGATCATCTTGCACTTGCTAGCATGTATAAAAACATTTCTTTTGGAGTTGTTTATAGTGATAAACCTTTCATTATGATGCTTACACTTTTCAAAATCTCTCAAACTCACTTCTTTCTAGTATTAATAGCACTACGTGTGGTGAAGTGCAACAAGATTAGTCAGCATCTCATGAGTCCGTCATGAGGTACTTAGTTTTGCTTGGATCCAAATTTTTATGGCAGCCTATTAAAGTATGTAATTGCTACAGGAAGTAGCTTGATAGTTGAATAGATAGGTTTTCCTCATGAGTTAGTAAAGACTCATTATGGAATTAGTGCTTGTATATCTTATTAAGTATCACTGCACTCCTAGTAGTGCTCTCCCTTAAAAGGAAATGTAAAATCAAGTTCCATGTTATTTATGTTTCAAGAATCCATGCAATGTGCACAGCAGTATTTTGCTCCAGGACATTTTCTTACCCAATTTGATAACTGCATTCTCTTATTCAAAAGCTGCCAGTGGTTTCCTCTGGAAAAGCTAGGGTTTTGACCCCTGGAAAAAAGCCTACACGGAACTAGTTAAGGAGAATGGTCTTTCCTCTCTGGCAATATCTGAGCTGCATTTACCTCATGGATGTGTGAGAGAACATGTGTGCAATCTATGAAGTGTTGAGAGATCCCTCAGGATAAAAGGGTGTAATTATCAAACGTTTCCAGTGTTCATTATAATAACATCTGATAGGTTTCATTTCACAATGGTTTTAGATGGGAAAATAGATTAATGACTTTTTGTAAAAGGCAGTGGCCAGTTTAACATGAAATGCCTTACTTTGTGCACTTGGGCTGTTATGCATTGAAACAGCAACCTGTTTCAATTTGTGCATTATCAGTAAAAATCTTCAAAATCAGAATGTATCTGAAGTATTTCTGGGGCAATTCTGTTTTCATTTTCAATATTGTCCTATATCTGTAGGCAAGCCCCTTCTTTCCTTGTTAGGGAAGTGAATCCTGAGTAGCCCAGTGCTTAAAAGCAGGAATTAGTGATTTATTGTTCACGTTATTGAACCGGGATGTGCGATCAAGCCTCAGCCAGACCTCTGGGGCCGGCACACACAGTATCCTTTCCATGAGGAGCCACTTCCTTCTGTCAGGTTTTACCCTGCAATGGAGAAATGTTCTTGCGGATCTGATGGCAAATCAGAACCTCCAGCTAAGCTGTTGATGGATAAAATCTCCTTTGTTAGTTCCTGACCTTCTGTCTTCCTGCAAGTTTGCCCTTCTTAGGTTTCACAGAGCCTCTATCCTGAATATTTAGTAACTAATACCCCTCAAACAATCTTTTGAAATTATTTGGAATTCTAACACTATTGCGTATGTGGCAGAAGCCACTAAAGCAATGAAATTTAAAGAGAAAGCACCTATCATGCTTTGTTTTGTTGGTTTAAAAAAGTTCTGGTAGTTAAATATAGATGCTGAATCTAACTTCTAAAAAAATAAATAATTTGTGTATTATCTCAAAAAGTTCATGCAAAGCTCCAGTGTCAATTATGATCACTGACAGTACTTTTGCAATTTTTTAACCTCTGATTCCTAGGCTTTCTGAATAAAACATGATACGCCACTGTTGCAACATCACAACTCCTGAGTGAACATACACGATGAATGCAATTCATATGTTTTGTGGAAATGGAACTAGATGTGTTTGGCTTGCTTATGGTGTCAGTGACAGAGTAAAACATATGCCTTTTGCATTTAACTCAAACTTAAATATTTACATTACTGCAAAGCCATCTTGAATGTGTAACTTGTTCTTTCCTTCCATTTAATTTTATTCAGTTTTTATGTAGCGCTCCTTATTGTGGTACTTTTACATCCAGATGTTGCTTGTTCTCTCAGAACAATTATATTTAAATATTAGCCTGAAAATTCCTCTGCCCTTTTTCTTTGAAATGTTTGGAAATTTCCCTATCAAGGTTTTTCTTTTGCTTTTAGTTACAAATTGAAATCTAAAACCAGGGCCCATGGGCATGGAAGGTGCCATAGCAGTAGGATATATTGGACCACTCATTTGATTAGACAGTGTAGGCTCAAGTTTTATTCATTACATATACAAGGTTAAAGGTTATGTTTATTGTTTGACAGGATGAAAAGCTAATGAAAGAGGCTGTCATAGGTACATAGATTATCTTTTCACTATCAAACCACCAGGTGATCTGCTTATTTTCTTCGTCACTGAGATTTCCTTTGGAAGAATACCTGTGGTATTAAACATTAGTACAGGAAACGTGTATGCAGGCCTTACTGTACACTGAGGTTTTCAGGGTTTCAGCACACTTAAAATGTGATATGGTTTGTTTGTGCAAAATTGTTTGACTTTTACTCCTAAATTTTAGTGAATGCATGGTTTTGACATGCTGCATTGTCCCTGCTCATTAAAGTGTAAATGGGAATTTCTCCTCATTTACTTCCAGTCATACATCCTGTTAAATAAAATGATTTCTTCACCAGGCAAAGTAATACTAATATTGACATGTGTATGAAACATCACACGCCCATTCATTGAGTGGAAAAAATTATATTTTGTTAATATAGAAGGTGTTTGACTGACGGGTGGTGATAAGCATAACCACTTTTCCTTATTACTGTGCCATTTCAAGAAAAGGAAGTGATAAAGCCCCAAGGCTTCTAAATGTAATAATGCAAATGAATGCATCGAAGTGTGAATATTTCAAGGGAAACCACACTTAATACTTCCAAAAATGTGTATGCTGTGGAATGGAGTTTATGGGCTTATCAAGAGCCACTCACTGGAAAAATGAGATCAGTTCCTGTAACTTAAACTCCTCTCCTTACCACACACAGCCCTACCATCAGAAGAAAAACGAGTTTCTCATTTGGTTTAAGCCACACAATTAAACATTTTCTTTTCTTAAATAAAATGTTAATTTACTGAGTGAAACTCCGGTACTTTGAACCTGCCAGAACTCATATTTGATAGTGTTGATATTGGTATGCTGAAGAAAAACTGTTTACAGATTTGGATAAAATCATGATTTATTTTACACTTTAAAGTACCATCCTAAGATGTCCTACTTAAAGGTTGTTGTTTGGTGTGTTTTTTTAATAAAAAAGCAAGCAGTCAGGAAAAGCTCAGTCTGTATTGAGCCAGAGCCAAACAAAGCCATGCTCAAGATTTCTTTTGTACCCAGCCACAATATTGCAGAGCACCATACACACCCACACACCCACACCCACAAAAAAAAAAAAAAAAAAAAAAAAAAAAACGCTAAACAGAGAGATATAAACAGATAAGGTAGCTGCTGCATAAATTAGAGTCAAGATAAGCAGAATATTTCAATGGCTGGATAAATTGGATGCTACGTTCAGTTCTGCTCTCATGAGAGAATGTAGTTCTATGAAGATAGCTGGCAAAACAGTAAATATTACATGAGCTAACATAACATGTCCAGTGGATATAAACACTAGATGTATTGACAATACACTGGTTCAAAGGCCAGATGTCTAAAGAGATTAACCAGATAGAAAAGAATGACATGAATAGCAGTGTGTTTTTAAAGTTAAAGTAAATACTTTATTTTTAAATGAAAAAGGAGCATAAAATAAACTCAAACAGCAGCTTTTAGTATATCAGAAGTGAAGTGGCTGGATAGACATTGTTGTAAATCGAGTTGTTTTGCTTGGTTGGAGTAAAGAATATCTTATAAAACCATTTTATGAAAAGTTAATACTATTTGGTATGAGTCCTTGCAGAGGGATTTTTTTAATAAAAAGACAAACAACATGTTTGGAAAAAGTATTTTATAAAAAGTCATAAAAAGAACCTTTTTTTTAATGTTCAGAACAATTTGTGAGATTCAAATTCAGCTTCTGTACTAATCTTATGGTTAAGGTACTGGACTGAGACGTAGGACATGGGTTGAGCTTTGCATTTGTATTGTTTTTGCAAGTCATTTTGACTAGTTCACACAGCAGCAGGTTCTTATTGAAATGGAAATAAAATTACTTTCTTCCATTATGTTAAGATACAGAGATTGATCCATAAATAAAATTTATCTCCATTTTATAGCCATGGTATCAGATTAAAACCTGACAAAACCTCAGACTTTCTGGGCTGAGAATGGCACAGTAATGCTATGGAAAAGTGCCCAGAACTCCATATACCCTACACATTGCACAAGAAATGTGAGAGACTACTGTTACTGTAGATCTTGTCATCTAGCAGGATGATCATCTAGCGATTTACTCATCAGAGTAAACCAGGGTTAGCTGGTACTTTGTGCAATTGAGATTTAAAGTCTTTACAGAAAATGTATGTCTTTTAAGAAAGGATGAACTGTTAGCATTTCTTTGGGTAACAGCATTTTCCCACATGGACATTAGAAAGAAGACAAAGAAAGGAAGCCAGGTACAGACCTCTCTGAATTTACTCCCTACTATTTTATTTACAGAAGGTTTTGCTTTCAGAAAATGCCTGGTCATTTGGTACGCACAGGCTGATCTATTTGTGGTTAATCAACAAGTATTTAAATTGCACAACAAAAAGATGAGAGAAACGGGCACTTCCCGTTAGCATTTCCAGTGTGTATGGCTTCCTGCATCAGGGGACATTCAAGTCCTCTCTGTTAATGTGCGGAGAAGTGTTTCACATAGGGGTCTCCATTACTGCACAGAAAGGGAGAAAAGGGGGATCAGATGTTCCTTGTATTTCTTCCCCACAGGCCAGAAATAGCTGATGGAATGCTGAACCAGAAGCTGCAGTTGTATGAGCCTGGGCAGCTCCCAGCTCTCCCCCCCATGCAGTGCTGCGTTGAGACAGCTGCACTGCTGCTGAGATTCCACTTGTCATCCTTGCATACATGGTGGTGTGTTTGCATGCCAGCCCCCCCACCCCCCGGCTCAGGGATTTCTAGCACACCTTTGTATTGCAAGCTGTAGTTATTCCTAAGCAATTTACTTGGGACACACTAGAAATCTTTGTGGAATGACAGAAATGAACCTGTATCTCCCGAATCCCAGGTTACCATCCAGATCACTAGTTCATCCAATCTAGGATTTGTCCTGAGGAGTCTAGGTGAGACTTTCTAGCTGAAGACAAGATCTACCTCACCCTTTTGTTTCTTTCTTTCCTTCTCTCTGGGGCAAGAAAGGGTAATTTCCAGAAATGATTCTTCCCAGAGATTTTCACCTGAAAATTTCCATACTGTTCAAGAAAGGAGATGACTTTCATGATATTTCACTTAAAGAGTCCATTTTATTCAGCAGATATTTTGTGCATTTCAGCATTTTTCTTCAAATGAATCCGAAAGTAATTGAAAGAAAAATGGATTCTGACTCTGAAAAGAATATTGATGAGGATGAAGGAAATCTTCAGAATAGGGCTTTTTACGTTTATCATTTAATAAATTGAACATGTGTCTTCTGAAAGTAGATTATTTTAGCTACTTGTGCAGGCATTTTTACATGAAAATGGGAATGCACCATATTACAACCTTGTATCTTTTATCTTTTAAATTGAAATAACACTTCTTCCTGAAGAACACAGAAAGTGTGATGGTGTGTTTGCATTTGTGGTTTGTGTGACTTTGGAAAACTCTTGTCAAGTTCTTGAGAGGAAGTACCTTTTCATTAACTACTCTGCCTCTCTATATATTTATATATATATTATTTATTTAAAAGGGTTATTTAAAGGTATGGGTTAAACTAGTCTATAAAATGAAATACCTTATGATTATTTTTGAGCATCAATTATGCTTCTCAGTTCATGTTACTGTAATCAATTTACACTGAAGAATGGAAACACATCACTTATTTGATGAAAGATACCTGATCAGCTTCAAATATATTTTGAAAGGCCTGGAGTTGTGATTTTCAGTCTTGCATTGATCACCATATCCCTTCCCTAATGTGCCTTCAAACATATATGTATATTTTGGCAGACGATGCCTCTGTCTTCTGTAGCCTCAGAACTCACTGCAGCGTAGGGTAAGATGCACCTTCACGGTGAAGGGCAGAGATACTGTCAGGGTGTTTGTCTATTGCAAAATGCAGTCTCACCGATTTGCCTGCCAGTTTGTGCTTCCTTCTCAGAGAGGGTGAACATCTCCTGTTAACAGGTGAGAGTGTGAACTACTGCTTTAGCTTTTGAAAAGCACAGTTGGGGACTGGAATTTGTCCTGCCAGAGCTGTGGATGCACAGTACCTTAAACGAGGGTGGTATCGGCAGGTCCCATGCAGTCCCTGAAGCAAAGCAGTGTCCCGATATAATTTAGCAAAGTGCATGTATCTGGCACAGTTAGTCAGTCTTAATAGGAAAATAATGTCTTTTAATAAGATACTTCGTCAAGGAAGTAGCTGAACAACCATTTTTATATATTGGCAACTTATAGGCTACAATAATGCCAGCGTACCCTGACAGTGGCAGGATGTGTAACAAACCAGAGTATAACAAAAACGCAAGTATTTGTTTGTTTGTTTGTTTGTTTGTTTATGCAGTAGTTGGGAAACATGCCTGGAAGGTGTTAGGAAATGGCTTATACTTACTTTTTCAAGAATGTTTCATAAGGTCTTGCGGTGCAATCTGCACCAGATAACACTGATCTTTAGGGATTACTCATACATTTTACATGTATGAGAAAGCTATTAACATCTCCATGACACAGCAAAGTATTAGGCATCCAGAGTGTTTCATGTGAAAAACCCTGAAACCATAATGTTTTAAAATGTAAGTTTTCATCAAACACTGCTATTTAAAAACAAGCTGTAATATGTAAAATTGGTAAACCTCATGTTCTATGTCAACCTTTTTAACAGCCATCTCAAAAAACATAGCAGCGCTGAAGGAATAAAATCCTTGTAGCTTTAAAATTGTTGTTACATTTGCAGTGTAGTGAAACCCATTGATTTGACCTTGTACTGGTATTTCCATTCCAAATGACTTTGGATTTTAACTCACTAGAAGAGTTGTGGGGTGGAATGAAATGGGAAAATACCTGTTAGCATTTTGAAAAAGGTCAAAGACCTTGAGTACTTTTGATTTCAGGTTGTAACTCCCTTAGTGATATCAGTTCTAACTCTTAATTTTTGATTAATACAAATAATTTATAGTAAGTTTATACTATTATTTGGTGCAGAAGTATGCAGCCCTCTAAGTATTAAACTGTGTGTTTGATTAATTTTACTACAAAAGCTAAAATCCGAACATTCTTTGCAGATAGTAAATATACTACTGCTATCTTATCTGGAAATACACATTCAAGATCACTTACATATTTATTTCAACAGTTTAGTTACTTTCTGTTGTATTTTCTTTATCCTAGTGACTTTTGTATCACACAATAACAAATATCTTTTGCAAAAAAAATTTCTGAGATAAAGTGAGTTAAAAGAACCCTAGAAAAGCACGTATCCCTTGAGTAGGCACATCAAAGCCAACAGTTCCTACTACTGTCTTACATTTCTTTTGTTTTTTAACTAATTTATAGAGATTGTCTGTAAAGTATGGCCAGAATGGACTTTGAATTTGTGAATAATTTCCATATTATATTGTGTTTAAGTATAAAGCTTGTTTTGTTCAGTAAAACGTGGCTTTGTTCAGTCAGAAAGTACATCCAATCCTGCAGGACTATGCATGTTTTTTAAGTATTTCTGCTTAGGATCACCAGACACCACCAGCAGTTCCGCGTGAAATCTTTTCATCATGAACTGCGCATTACAAAGTATCCTGTGTGAGCAAAAGTCAGTTTTCATTAGCTGTGTGATTATGGTGAATGACAGCAACAGAAATATTAGTTTGGCCTCAATGCATTTTAAATGCAGTTTTAGAAGTCTATTTCCAGAACAACGTTACTGAATTAATTGGGAAACAACTCATACTTCAAGGTCTTGAAAGTTTGCAGATGTGGATCACTTATATTTGTCAATTAAAATAAGGAAAGTCATAAGACTTTCAGTACACAAAGCCTTTGAAAGAAATTTCTAAGATTATAGCAATCTGAAGGGATTACTACAGCATGGAATGAGTTTGGTTGCAGTCTCCTATGTAGTGAATCTTAATGCAGAATTAACCTATGACATTTCAGACATGCTGCCCTTCAGCCAATAATATATTTGACCTCTTATCCCTTTGCAGCCTATTGGTGCTTTGAACCCAAAGAGAGCAGTCTTCTATGCAGAACGGTATGAGACGTGGGAAGATGATCAGACTCCACCTTATCATTACAACACTCACTACTCTACATCTACGTCTACATTGGCTTGGCTTGTTCGTATTGTAAGTATTTCTAGATCCTGGTTTTCATGAATATCTTTATCTACAGCATTTCCTCTGTCACTTACCACTATTTAGATTTTTTGAACGAAAGTACCTTTCTATCAAAAGCTCATTGTTCTTCCCTACCTTAAAATCTTAGAATTTCTCTAAGTATACTGTGTATACTCATCATTTGTAGTGATCAGGCAGTCCTTCCTACCCAAACAGCCTGAAATACAATTTAGACACAAAATTGTGGTGGTGTAAGGACACATACAATGAAGAAAATTCATGTAAAACTAAATCCATTTAAAAAAAAAAGTCTCTAGACGATGCAGAAAGCTGCTACTACTTGTATATTCATTTATTATTTTCCAGTTAGGGACAGGTATATACAACATTAAAGAAAAATCTTTCATAAGAAGCACATTAAACTGTCAAATTGAGAGGGGAATTAAAGAACCAATTTTATATTAAAGCAGTACAGAGCAATATTTTATACAAATGAACTATGCTTCTCAATGAATAAACAACTTACAGTTTTCAGAAATGTAAGAATGTGGATCGTAACTTTCAATTGCTATTTCAATTCTGGAACCTCATGCTTATATACTATCCTCAAAATCAGACCTAGGGAAAGGGGCAAAACTTCAAAGATAGAATGAATCTGAATTCAGTTTACATCTTAGTACAATGAATTACTGAAACAGGAGTGTTGATGAGAGACTTACGGTTTCACAGAGAAACCTGAATTAATGAAAAATTGGGTTGCTATGTAATTACTGAACTTAAATTACACCCGACCAATAAAAATCTGTAGCATAAGGTATATTCTAAGCATGTTTCACACACAACCAAACAAAGCAGTCGCACAAAGTGTAGCATCTGAGTTTTCACTCATCTCATCTTTCCTTAGACACGTCCTGTTTTTCTGCTCAGAAGGGAAGAATTCATGTGTCTATGATTTCAGGATATACTTCTTAACCCGTGGGAAACTAAGCCTTGATTACACTCCTATACGGGGTGATCACTGTACTCCTATTAAATGTTGCTAAATTATTCATGTACTGTGAATACTTTTAATGGTTCACATGTGCTTCTTTGTTGCCTTAAAGTATATTGCAAACAGTGGTTTTATTTGCACGTTTATCTATTAATTTTGGCTGCTATTCAACAAAGGATCCCCTCTTGCCTGTCGGCAAATTCTTAGGGCTGAAAGTCTGCTTACAGGCTGGATGTACAACACACCAAGGAGTATTCATTTCCTGTATTAGGCTAATGCTGTGTCATTTTTACTACTGTTGTTTATGTAATACTGTAGGTGTTCTTGCTCTCTTTCTCTTCTGTGCTAAAAGAGGGAGCGAATAAGGTCTCTGCCTTGATGGCCTTGCAATATAGACCTGACAAATTACGTCTGTTAGAGCAAACAGCGTATGTGAGAATAGAAAGCAGAAAAGAAAAGGAAAAGCTGTGCTTTCCAGGGAAAACAACATAGGGAGAATTTAAATATGGGGGCACACCTAGACAGGTGTTTTAAAGATTATTTAAATAGGAGTGACCAGCAAGGAAAAGCAATCACTAGTGGGAGGAGACAACATAAGTGAGGGGGAGACAGATGTGGGGAAAGTTTAAAGCTCAGAAAAGGGGAAAAGTAAATAACATGGTGACATCGGATAAGGCTGCATATGGAAACCCAAAATAAAGATTTGAAAATAAGAGTGTACAGAGACAGGAAAAGATTATAGTGATGGGGATTATAAAGTCATAGTGATCCTTAGAGAGATATTTTTGGCTACAAAATGAAGGATGAAAAATCCTAAGGGAGAAGATTATGCCAGTGAAGTTGATAGATAATGCTAAGTCACATTTCTGGAAGTTAAAAGTAGGATTTCTTGCTCATTAATTTCTTGAGCTACTGTTTTGGTATGAGTTTGTGAAGACAACTGGGTAAGAACATTTTCTAAAAGGTAAATGATGGTTTGGTCCAGAAAGAGGGAGGGGACAGTAGGAGATGCAGGGATTTAGGTAGAAAAATGCTTTCAGTATTTTAAGAGATTGGAGATAATTCATGGGAAAAGATGTGCTGAGGTAGGGGTTTTGGTGGAAGGTTATGACAAACTGAGAGTGAAAGAGAGGAGTGGAAAGTAAAATCACAGGAAAGACTGTAGACCAAAGAACAAAAGAAAAGGGAAAGAAAAAAGTGAGAAAATGAGAGAAAAAGAAACAAGCAAACAAACAAAGTGTGCTGGGAATGAAATAATCTACATAGAAGCAGAACAAAGCAGTAGTGAGTAATGGGGATCAAGGGGGAGAAACTGCTTGCCTAGAGCTTTGTATTGGAGGAAACAGTATTTGCAGTAGGAAAGGAAGTTTCAGCCACTCTGAAGTATGGATATAGAGAAACATGTAATTGCCACAAAACCTTAATTATTTTTTTTTCTTGCTTTTTGGCTTTGACAGATGCAATCTGGTTCCTGTCAGTTCTCTTCAAAATATTGCTTGTAATATCATATTTCTGAGTCAATTCTGTGATAATCTGCTCCCTACTGCTTTATATTTCCCTCTGTTGCTTTCCTTTATCTGATGTATCAGGCTACTTTTATAAAAGGCACTTTATGCCTTAGCCTCAGTTCTGTCCTGTTTAATTGATTTTGATATCATCAGTCACTGCCTCTGTTTTGTCATTAATAAATTTTTCATTGGTAGTAGAGTTTTCTTTTTGAGTTCTTTTGTGTACTGAGTGTCCGGTAAAAATCTGTCTTTAAAAGTGACCTATTTGATTATGTTTTTAAAAATATGACAATAGCTTATTATATAATATGTTGAAGCTATCGATAATTAGAGCAAGTATAATACTTTTATTATTATTTTTTGTTCTTCTTCTGCTTTCATTGTACGTAAGAGAATAGGGTGTAATCTTTAACTGAAGCCATGAGCTACTAATCCATCTGCTAAGCTTCTGTTTGTATTTTCTACGAGCTGCTTGTACATGTCTAGGTGTGCTCCATTCTCTCCTGTAAAAATGATAGGAGGAAAATTTAAGCATTTTCAGGATAAGCAATGGTTCAGTTTCACCAGGCCATATATCAGATTGGTTATGGTCACTTTTGAGGGTTACACAGCTGCCCCTGAAACTCTCCCAAAATATAGTTCTTAAATTTACCTGTACATGTTTATTTAAACTGATCTATTGTACATTTCAGAGCACTACATCGTATTAGAATTCTGAAAGATCAAGAAACAATCCTCTAACTGACTTCATAAGAAATGAACTGAATCACAGCCTAGAAATATTTAATGCTATAATTACAAATGAATCCCACATGATCATAGAATCATAGAAGTATTAAGGTTAGAAAAAAATCTTTAAGATCATTGAGTCCAACTGTAATGCTAGATGTAAGGATTTTTAGAAGCCTCCACATGAAGTCTGAAGTTGTTCCATGAAATTACTCCTTTCAAGGAAGAGTATTTGTTTATCCCTGAGAAGATACAAAGAAAAAAACAAACAAAAAAAGCTTTCAAACAATATGCTTAGGCATGGTTACTGAAATCTCCCGTCTGTGAGAGATTAGCAAGAGCAAAATCAGCTATTTCTTGAAAGTGATCATCTTGCTTTCCTAAATTCAGTGGTAGATTAAAGATTAGAGAACTACTTTGCAGAGATAGATAGTGAATGTGAAAGTCTACTGTATTGTTGTCAGGTTAATAATGATGATTAAGAACTAACAGAGAACACCATGATTTATATAATATTGCCTTCCCCTCCTTTGAGGTGTTACTGAAATCAAACCATGGCTAAACATTTTTGCACATCACATCTTTAGATCTAAACCTCCAAAATTCCATTTATTCCATGGGAGCAAACATCACCCACAAGTTTGCTCCAGCAAAGAGAATAAAAGGTATTCTGGAAAGGGATGAACTGTTCTGTTGACATAGTTCCATTTTTGTATAAATGAAATTAAATATTCATAGTTTATGACTTTACATACTTTATGACCTTACCAGCTGGCTCAAGAGTCATTTTTTTCACATGCTTTCTGTCTGGGTCAGTGAATATTTAAGTTGCAGAAGGCAGAACAGTTTAAACCAAGAGTGCTACATCAGGATGCCATACTCCAGTGACTTGAGTGCCAACCTGAAAAGTGGACAGAAGAAAGCAGAAGAGTAGACAGAAAAAATAATTCTGACTTGAATCATGTAGAATGTGAATATCAGCATTGTTTTCAGATTTTTGGGTGAAATAGGTGAGAGTTATGGTGGTGTTGGATGGTCTCAGTAGTTGCTGTTGAAGAAGGTTGTGTTTGTGTCAATCACTTACAGCTTCATTGAAATAGAGACCAGTATTAGAGAGCATGATTCTCTAATGTGGTAGTCAAGAAGTTTGTTAGGGTATAATAGGTTTCCAGTTTCTGTTATGACCAAGTACTTGTACAAAGTATAAGAAATTCTGGATTTATTATGAGTCAGATCTGACTGAGCTGAAACTAGTTTTTAGTGGGGCTCAAAGGTGGGGAGAACTTGAAATTCTCTTGTAAACAGAAGTGAATCTGAGTCTCATTTTCGGTAGGTCTGAGCAGTATAGTCAGAGATATGTCAGACAAAAGGTGCATGTCACTGACAAAGCCCCAAATACTCTTTCCTCCTCTTACAAATGGCTGAAAAGACATTTTTGTACAACGTAAGATGTCTTATAATGACACATCACTTCCTCCTCCCTCCCCTACTCCCACCATAATGATTCAAATGGGACGAGGCACTGCTAAAAGGGGATGGAGGGAGAGAAGTGCTGTTGAATGGAAAAATTCCTTGTTCCCACAGCTCAAGCTTGTATTCACCATAATCAAGTACCCCATGAATTTCTCTTCTTGCTGGCAGTGAGCAAGGCATGAATTTTATTCAGAATATTAGGAAGAAGTGAGAAGTGGTTATAATGAAAACATTGTGCAGCTTTATAGCTTTCTCAGCAACAAAACCTTTACATGAGATGACAGTAATCGGTATCATAGAATAACAGTATTTAAATGAGTATATTGAATACAGATATGAATTGTATTTATATAGGCACTTGACTTTCCAGAGAATAAAAATTACCTTACAATTATGTGAGAGGGCTGAGATAAAGCAACTGAAAGCTCTGAATTTCTGCTAAGGATTAAAAACCCAAAAAGATAGGCACAACAGGTCATAGCAGGATAGCATAATAGGGCACCCTGTAGTGCTCAGCTATTAAAAGTTTAATCCTTGATTATGAATTTTATTGCTTTTGTATATTTGTCTCAGATGCTTAAAATAATGTTGTCATGGAATTTTGGATTAATATTTTTACATAATTCATTGTAATTACATCATTTTCCTGGTTTCTGCTTTTCTAAAATCCATCAACTGCTTCTGACTTCAGAACCTCAGCAGTGACCCACAGTCTGCTCCACTGTGCTATTCACAACAAATTACACATATCTTATAAAGAAAAAAGTGATAGATAGGGGATGGTAGAAGACAGAACAAGATATAAAGTTTTTCAGTATGAGTAAGCTAGAAAAATAGCATAATTTGGAAAGATTGCTATTGCAAATATATAGAGATTTGGGGGAGGAATTCAGTTAAAATGAAAATAATTCTAATGTTAAAATAATTTATGTAAATTTAATATTGAAATTCTAATATCAGTAGATTTTAAAAATAAATTAATATAATCCCTTTCCTGTGTATATAATTTTCCATTTGCTAGTTCTGCATTTGAATCATACACTTTTTCATTTATATTTTACATGAAGTTCACTATAAGGAGCACTGTAAAATCTGGACACACAAAAAGTTAATTTCTTTCAGTATTTCAGTCCATTCTGATACTTTTATGCTGTTTACCAAATTCAGCTGCTGATAAAGTCAAATGTTCTTTTCAAATAAATCTTTTCCTCACTTGCCACACACTCTTTCAGTATTCATGAATGCAAAGTCATTGTTCAATAGGGGTTAGGGTCTTCCAACAAGAAATGATATTGTGATGACTTTGTATTTAATTTAATTATTTTAAATTAATTATTTAACACATATTTTTGTTCTCTGATGGGAATAAATGCCCTGATGAAAGTGTATTTCTTAGATTGTTACCTATTATTTTGGAAGTATCTTTTAAAAAAAAATCCCAATGTTTGAAGAGAAAAAGAAAATATGGAAAAGAACCCCACCATTCAATTAGCAGTAAAATGTCTTGCATTATTTTAATGAAAATTATTCCATATTTGCACTCTAATACACTGAAAGTTAAGATACTGTTCCTGGCTAAAAAGAAAAAACCAAAAAAAATCTTTGTTAAAATATAAACAATTCCCTTAAGCTACTTCAAAGGTACTGCCATAGTATGATGACAATAAGAGAGATATCCCATTCCTCCTCATTTAGAGAAAGAAATTTAGAGATTTTCTCTTTGAAAAAAAGTAGCCTGTGTTGGCTGTTGTGCATGATAGAGAAGATTAATTGGGAAGACATGAGGCTTAAAGATTAGAGAAACAATAGTCTCTGGAAGTCTGAATTCCCTCTTTTATTTTCCTTGTCTTTTTAGGTTCTTTCACTACCTTTGCATCCGTGCTTTCCATATATTTGAACTGCCCTTAAATACTACGGAAAATGAATTACTTCAGTCCTCTTTAATCATGGGAAATTTAAAAACGCAATGTTTTGTTTTTTTTTTTATAATATGATATAATTCCCTCAAAATTTCTTTATTAATGGAGGAGTTCCCTCCTTTCTTCAAAAATTTCACAAAAGGAAGTAGAGTTTATATAGAATAAAATTCAAATAGTAGATGGGTAATACTGTAATAAGAATTATAATTTGCTGATTATGAACTGCTTTGATTAACAAAAATTACAAATGGTAAGGACATGCAAGGAAATAAATTTGGGTGTCTATTTAATGAAAGGGTCACTTTTTCAAATAGTTTCCATCAGACTTTGGCAAAGAGAAGGAAGTAGTTTTCATCTATATGGACATATTGCCAAATATTAGTTGAATCAGAGAGCTAATGGAGTCGTGCTGGAAAACCAGGGAGCTGATCTCAAAATTCAGGTTCTGCTGTCAAGTTAAGGATTTGGCCCCCTGTTAATCCTTTCCCTGCAGTGGAATGCAATGACATAAAAATGGGTTCTCCAGACTGCGTAAGACTTGAACTCTTCAAAAGCTAATGGCTGTTTCCATTTAGTAAGTATTAGGAGTGTGGTTGCAGACAGAATTAGCAAAAACAAAACCTAAATATTTCATCTCTGTACCTGTGCCCCAAAGTAATGGTAAATAGATATCCTGTAACCACAGTCTGCGTTGTAAGTACCGTAGAACCATTCTGCCCACGGGAGGCAAAGTGGAACCTGATGAGGTCTTTTAAATTAAATTAAAACAAAAGGAAAATCCAGGCAACAGATTTTTTAAGATTTTATTTTGGCATACCATCTTACAAGGGGTAAACAAAGTGTGGTAATATAAATAACACAGAGGGCGTTTACAATTGTTGCAGTGAAGTTGGCAGCTGTTGTGAACTGGAACTAAGCTACATAGATCTGCTGCTGATGGGTAATCAGTCTTATGGAAGAGTGAATATATGTAAAATAACCTTTCCTGCCAGAACTCAAGATTTGTGTGTGTAAAATGTGTTAGTGCCAATAAATGTATTAAGATATTCAGTAGAGATATCCATGCATGGATATAACTATGATGTGTCATATTTTTCTTTAATTCTGCCTTTATGAAGTATTTTGATCTGCAAAAGTAATTTAGATTTTGTTAGAAACCTGCTGCATGATTCCTTCTGTTGTTTTCTTAATCCATCTTCATTTCATTGACTACAGGAGCCCTTTACAACATTCTTTCTAAATGCAAATGATGGCAAATTTGACCACCCAGATCGAACCTTCTCTTCAGTAGCCAGGTCTTGGAGGAACAGCCAAAGAGATACCTCAGATGTGAAGGTAACTTCTATACTAAATAAATTTAGAAACGTGCATTTTCATTTATGGTATTTTGTTTTATGTAGGGACAAAGAAGTTTTTATATTTCATATCTTTATATTCAGTACACTAGGTATAGTTTAAATAAAAGGTAGATCTTACTAAGAATTGTTCTAACAGAAACAATCAAAGATTCTTTGAAGTTGAGTGGACAAAAGGTGTTTTGTTTTTGGAGAAAACCAACCTAAATGATCTAATTTAGAACAGATAATCAGGAGAAGGAGAAAAGCCCAATAAATTGTTCTTTCCTGCTGTTAACTCAATATTTGGCCCACTCCATAAAACACAGCAGGAATTGGATTTGACCTTAAAGTGTCATATTGTTATAGCTTGCCTAGCTCTGGGTTTGCATTGCCTGGGGCAATTAATAAAGCATTAATGACAAGACCCATTTAAAATGTTGGCTTTTCTGTACAGCTTTGGCTTTTACTTGAATGTGCCTGGGGATATTATGCAACAATACGCATTAGATTAAAACAACTTCTACACGATATACAGAAACAGCCGGAGAGCAGGGTGATTTTTCTGTTGTTATTCGTTACTATTGTTAAATACAAAGGGATATTATTCATATAGATGGGACCTTATCAGAAATAACCCAAAATCTAATAACAGTTTGAATAATATGGTCCTTTCTTGACTCTCATTTTCTAGTAATAAGGTAGGCAAAGGCTGCAGTATATCATTAATTGTTCTTTTTAAAAACTTTTAAACTTTATTTTAAAGTGAATGTTTTCCCTGTTTTGATACCACCACTCATACTAGGAAATGCTAAAGTCAAGGTCCTATTACCATTATATTCTTTACTTAACTAAACAAAAGAAGATGTAAATTTATTGCTGTTTTTTTATACCAGAGCTCCAGTTTGCGTAAATATTCCAGCAGTCTCAGAAGTGTATGTGGACAAAACGTGTTGTTATTTTTTAGCTACTAGCTGGGATAATGAGTTGTAAATTGTATGGCCATCATAACATATGTGAAAAAATGCTTTTTAAAGAAAAGAAATTAACCTAAACCTCTTACAGCCCTTTTCAGGTTTATTTATGCTCCTCTGAAAGTCAATAGTATTTTAAGTACTATTACTGTTACTTTTGTAAGAAAAACAAAGGAAATATCAGAACCTGGAAGGAATTCAAGATAATATCTACTATATTTGAAATGCAACCATTTTTCTTCAAATTAAGAGTGCTGACATTTTGATTTTTCCCTTTCAATGAAATCTGGCTTTCCTAGAATCCTACCAGAATATCTGAGAAAATGGCTTCCTAGGAGCGGGGCTGAAACAACATAAGAGCCTTAAACTGAGGAATAAGGGAAGACAGTTGGAAGTGACAGTAATCTTCTTGTCTGGCTTTAGTACACAGGAGGAGGGCAGTTAAATACATGAAGGCATTGCAAAAGATAAAGGAATATCTGTGGACAGACAGAGGGACGGTATTCAGCTAGGGTATATAATTAGTGAAAGGATTGTTCCTAAACTATCAGCTGAATGAGTTATCTGTAAAACAAAGAACTGAAATGTTTATATGAAAATACCAGGAGTCTTGTGTACAAAGTGGGGTAATTTAAACTGCTGCTGCCAGCTATTGCAAAGATGTGGGAATTATGGTGGGATAACAGTTGCACTACAAAATGTATTTCTATTAAAACCCCCCAAGTTATTAGAATAAAACAAGTATTAAAAAGATGCTCAAAACCAGATCCTCCTCCTCGGAAAAGGAAGGCAAAAGGTGAAGATGTCGGGCAGCTATGTACTTTAATGTCATTGCATTTAAGAAAGGGAGTTGGGGATAACTTGGGTAAGATAGTAAAAATTAAGGGTCAGAGCTACACTTGGAGAAAGATTGTAAAATGTATTCTACAACATACTCGGAAGTCTGCCGTAGATCCCCAGAGTCAAAGTTAGATATATATACATTTCTGTTATGCCATTAGAAAGAAAAATCCTACTTGGAGCTAAATCATTACAGAAAATCTGATATGGGAGGGACAGATGAGGTATATTAGCCGATAAATGTTTTCTCCAGATAATTTCTGATGTGTCTGTTGAGGGATACTTTAGGGATGAAAGATGCTGTTTAAAATATAGTTTCATTAATTAATGAAGATACAGGGAAGGTAGGTTTAGAAATTAACCTTGAATTGATTTATCATGAGTTGATTCATCTTAAGGTAAAAATCGATAAACAAAAGTGGTTTTGAAAATAATGTGAATCTTTAAGGCATGATAAAGCAAATAGAAAAAGTTCATAAGCTACCTAAATAAAAAAGAAAAAGTTAAAAATCAGGTGGAAAGCAGAAGATATTTTAAGATGTATTTTATACCAGCATTCAATGTATTGCATCATCAAATTATTTTATTATATATTAATACAAAGCCACTACTGGCGTAAGTCTACCAAAGTCCGTTTTGGTAGCCTAAACAATGTATATCAATGCATTGCTGTTTTGTGTTCAGTTTAACAAGGAAACTTGAAGATCAGCAGGGTGACAGAAAGCTTATCGTGAGACTGAAGCTACGTCCTTAGCGTTATAACACCTAGAATATCTCATGGCCCCCAAATTCCACCTGAAACAGCCTGATTAATCATTCATTTTTTTCAGAGATCTTACCTTGAAGCAAAAAACTTTTTGTTTTTTCCTCATTCAGTTTTTAGTATTTATTTGTAATGGATAAAGCAGATTCTTACTGCTCTCTTTGCTGGGAACTGGCTAGTGGAAGTATATACCCGAAATGGAAGGAGCCATAAGAAGAGCGGCAAATGTGTTTAAGGAGTTGGATATAGGAAGGGAAATGTGTATGTGTGTGGCATAATTAATGTCTAAAAGTGAAGACGTGGTAATATAAATGCTACGAACTATGCAAACATACAAATGGGAGGAGAATTGTTTGTCAGTGAACAAAGAGGTAAACCTCAGAGGAAAGGGATCAGAGTTGAAAAATGCTTACTTAGGCAACAGAGTATGAAAAGTTAAAGTGAAATTGAGTATTCTGCGAATTTGAATACCCCCACAAGGGGAAATAGTAAAACCCTTACTTCTTGAGCTTCTTAGAAACAGACTGGCAAAGCACTGGAAAAGCATCAGGGACAATCACGAATTGGCAAGAGGATGTGCAAGTTGACCCTTTAGGCCCTTTCCATTTGTAGACACTGTTTCTTAGCGATAAATCAAGAATGAGTATAGCAGCTAATTGTTGCTGTTGTTTGTTGCTTAAGATCTTAATGAACTGCATTTCTCAATGCCATGACATCAGGGCCAACCTTTCCCTGAGGCCTTGGAGTCCTTTCTGCAATAGGATGGGAAACTGAGCTATTATTAATACTACAAATGCCCCAGTTTTTCAGATTAGTTGTGCTACTGCTTGGAATGCCTTACAGGCTTTTTAAACATTTTAATCAAGTTTTCAGGGACCGGAAGAGCAGTGAGCTTTAGGGAACCAAGAAACCCCCTCAAAATCTCTACTCATTTTGCCCACTCTCCTATGAGCAGCAACCACTGTCTTGCACAACAAAAGACCTTCAACTGTGAGAGTGTGAAACATCAAAAAATTCATGTTCAGCTGTCTGGAAACTTCTAGTATTTATCTAGCACAACTGCAAGAAAGTACACAGTGTGCAAAAGAGAAGATGTATAGAGGTTGTGTGCGATTAGAAACTCTTAAAGCATGTTCTCTGTCAAAGTGTTCTGCGTATTTGTGTAGCTTTTTCTGTCTGCACATGCAGTTATAAATGAGGGTCTTTGGCAGTGTGGATTCCCACGCTGTAAATTTTCCTGCCCTGAAGATTTTTTGAGTCTTTATAGTAAATATTAAGTGCATGGAATATGGGCTATCCATCAAAGCAGCAAACTTTGAAAACTGTTAACAATAGCAAGTGTTCATTATTCATTTATTCCTTATCATACATTTGAAATTCATCTGAGCTGCTTTAAGTTCATTTAATCTCTGATCTCAGTAATCGCATTAATTACTGTGGCACAGGTTATGAAATAATTTTAAAACAGCCTGTATAATGAATTAATCTGATGTTCTTCAATGCTGTGTACTGTAAGATGGCCACAATTTTTGCTTTCATGTACTGTATTAAATAATTAGGTGAACTACCTTAATTCTTTATTAGCAATGTCTAATTTAAAAAATCCTTTCAAAATTATTTTTTTTAGAAAGTAAAATCTGTGTTATGACTTTTTCATCAGTTACTGTTTAAGAAAGAGGACTATGAAGTGCTTTATTATTACGTGCTTAAGTCACTTCTGAAGTAGGTCAGTTTTAACTAGTACATTGAGATTTCTAAGCAACTCAGACACTTCCCATAACAGTGTTTTTTTGAAGTCTCAGTGTAGTTTTAAAAGAAACATCCAAACCAATTCTAAGAAGTTCTGCATCGAAATTTAAAAAACAGATAACCTGACAGCTGCAGAAGAATGTATATCTGTTTAGGATGCTGCACTTCTGTGGGTCAGTCTCCTTTTCTCATACATGTATCCCCTCTAGCGTTCTCCCTCTGTTTCTCCCTTTATCCTTCCCTCCTTCCGCCTTCCCTCTCTCCCTTTGCCTTTGTGTAGTCTCCTCTGGAACTGAATTTTTTCATACTTGAGCTAATGAAAGTAGGGCTGTGGCAGTAGTTTGATCAGCTGGAAGAACAAGCTGGAATTACTGAATCTTGAATTGTGGCAAAAGGTATACCACCTTTGAAAAATGTAGCATATGATGGAATATTGCTCAATCGATGGGCAAAGAGCTACTTAGACAATTTTGTTCCTTACATTTGGGCTGGTTTTTGTTCATTTTCAAAGAAACCGGTTCACCTACAGTGGATGAAACAGAATTAGTATGGTATGTGCCATGTTAGCGTGGTAAACACACAAGGGAGAACCTGGGTAACAGAGTTTATTTTATTGTGTCTCCCTTTATCAACATCGACCTTCTCTCGAGATAATCAGTACAAGCTGGAGAAAGAATGAACATTCGCAGTGTGACCTTTGCGGAAGCAAGTCACCCAGAAATGACCATAACGTGGCCAGTCAGCTTTCACATTTTTTCCTTTCCCTCCACCCCCTGGCTCCAGTTTTTGGTAACATTGACTTCCCCAGAACCTCCTGTTCAGGCACTAATCTTTCCTAATGCCTCTCAAACTTGTTATATGGCTTTTTGAATAGCGTGTTTAGAAGTTAGAAAGGTAGCTCTGACAAAATGTCATTGAGGTGCCTCAGTGTGAATTAACACGGTTAGTGGAAGTACTCATGACTGACTCGTTGACCCAGTACTAGGCTCTTGTGGAATTAATGGATGCCAGGGGATCGACCTTTTGGGAGGAAAAGAAAGAAAGAAAAAGAAATGGCAGCTTTAAAACCTTGAAGTGAATTATATTAGAAAAGTGAAAACGTCTGTGTTGGATTTGATTTCATTGGGAGGCCATAAAATGGCATACCCTTAGCAAAACATATTAAACAGAAACGTCAGATTTGATGCAAGTGGTGTACAATTATGATAGTGTTAATAGTGGTCCTCTATCACCCCAAGACATATTTTAAAAGTTTAATTTCTCAGCAGCTTGGATTTGTCACAGGCTTGTAAATTAGAAAATGCATTTGGGGATGTTTTCTTATATGAAGACACAAGGCATATAATACTGTTAACTATACCTTGGGGTTTTAGTATAGCTATTAAAATAAACTAGAGATCACATTTACAGACAAGAAATGTCTGTTATAATATTCATTTTAGCTCTGTTTTTTACACCCCTCAGTAGCTTTACTGCATCGTTCTTCATCTAAGAAGAGCCAGGCTTCTCAGGCAGTTTGAAAGGTAGCTGACTATTAAATGATAGAAAGCTAACCTGTCTTATTAGAAGTGTGAATGAAAGGGGAGCAGAGAAGGTTACCAGCTTGTGAAATGTCAAGGACGACTAGACAGAAATTACGGCAAATAGATTTAGATCACTAGAATCCCTATTTTTATTAACTCTTTGAACTC
This sequence comes from Falco naumanni, assembly GCF_017639655.2. Taxonomy (NCBI): domain Eukaryota; kingdom Metazoa; phylum Chordata; class Aves; order Falconiformes; family Falconidae; genus Falco; species Falco naumanni. Next base: position 12,868,572 of record NC_054055.1, on the reverse strand, counting down.
TAGATATTTCTTGTGGTAAGAAATTACCCATGACAGGTTATGTAGTCAGAAAGATTTATTTAGAACCTTTGATATATTTTGGCAAGAGCAAAGAAGCCAATAAAATTTACTGCATTTTATCATTTATATGCAAAATTATCTATCAGCTGAATGGCATATAGTAACAATATGCATCTAAACCACTTAATTGGTCTGTGAATATTTTAGAAATACCAGACTATTAAAAGATATTGACCTATCTTTTTTCTTTGCATTCCCTCATTTTCTGCCTGCAAACTGATGTAACTTCTGGGAAAGCTTTTTTATGTTGTTATTTTTATGTTTTCCTTCATGTCCTGTTTTACACTGGCTGACTCAATGTTTGTAGTATAGGAAAAAAAAATATAAATGAGATTTTTCTTCTGTGAGCATTTGTAGCTTGAAACATAAACTTCCCAAAATCATGGTAGCTTCAAACAAGCACTCCTTTGCATAGACCTGGCTTTGCACTGACTTTTACCACTAGTGCCATGGGTGATGCAATAGGAGTTTTAAGGATACACTGTGCAACTATTCTGTCTGTCAAGTGGAAAGCAGACTGGGAGATAGAAGGTCCTCTGTGTCCCATCCCTTGGTGTAAATACGATCCCCGAGACACATTTTTCCCCTGTTGATTTCTGAGTGTCCTTGTCGTTATCTTCAGGGTGAATTTAACAGTGACCCTTCTAAAGTACGAAGCTGGTCATTTGTAAGAAGGTCTGCTGTATGGCAAATTACACTGTGCATAAAACCGAATGAAAAATAGCAGATGCTGTCAGAAAAGTATGCAATCTCATTCTCTGATCTAAAGACCACAGAAGTTGAGAAAAACATTTATTTTGGCTTCTGTGTGATGAACATGTGATGAAATACAATAAGGCCAAAGGATATATAGGAATAAATTAAGTTGTGCACTGTTTAGGAATAATTCTACTAGCTAATTTGGGAGATGATAAGAATATATTACACATCTCTAACTAAAACTTAAGTAATGCGGCAATACAGAAGGTAAAATCATTGTTCTTCATTTGGCTTTTTGGACCTGAAAGGCTGTAAAGCTGGTAGGATAATGCTTTCCAAACAAGTAATAAACTATGCAAAGAGAAAACAGTAATTTGTTCTCTGTATCTGGGATGGACTGATAGCTAGGACAGGCGAAAACGGACTTAGATTGTGTAATGCAAGATTTAGGCCCAGCATTAGGTAAAACTTCCTCAGATGAAGAATGCTGAAGTCAGTTGATGGAAGGATTGTGGAGTTGCTGTCACTCAAATTCTAGGACAACAGGATAGACATGTCTGGCAGAAAAGATGGTATAGCTGAACCTCTTCTGAAACAGAGGAATGGGCAAGGTGACCTCTCCAAATGTGACCCTGAAATAGTTGAGGTGTCCTTAACAGGCAAAGCACCAAAGAGCACCAAAAGAGCTGTCTCTAGTTATAATCTTTATTAGAATATGAACTGGCACAAACCCACTGATGAAACAAAGAAAACCCAAACTCTGGCTGAGAAAAATGTAAATAAGTGTTGAAAATAACTCTAGCGAGTGTTATCCTTTCCTTCATACTTGTGTTCACTCTTGCAACTTTAAGTGGCTTCTTGGTTAAAGCAATTCTCTCTGGGCCCCAGTTCTCGTCTTGCTGTCTCCGCTGAAGTTTGCTCCTGTCTGTTCCATCGTTTTCCCAGCCATCTCCCAGGCTCTCTCCTTGCTTAATCCTACCTCTTTTTGCTTCTCTCGGCTTGTACTCCTAGCAAAGCATGCTCAGGGGCCCTAGGGAAGGGAATATTCGTCTTTCCATCCTCACCTGGCGCCTGCCTTTGGCATGAAGTAGAAGGGACAGCTTCATTTTTTCACAGCAGAATAAACAGTGAATAGATAAATCCAAACCTTTCTATCACAATTCTCTGAATTATTTGTATTTTCTATGCTTCTAAATAGCTAAAACATATTTTAAAGATTTTTCCAAATGTTGGCAAGTTCATACTTCAGGAGTGCCACAAGTTTTCATAATGGGTCTGTGTGTTAGCATATATTAATTCATTCTTTAGAAATGAGAAAGGGGTGGATTTATCTGAGCTGCTTTTAAGCATTGTGGTTTCTTAGTCTAGTCAATGGTGAAGACAGCAAAATTGCAAGAAGAATATCAAATGATACCAAAGAAAACTGAATGGTTAATGAAGAGTATGGAAAATATGTAAGTATCTGGGAAAGGTCACATGCGACATTGTTCATATCTCAAGAAAAGGTTCAATTCATGCTAAATGGTACTCAAATAAGCACACAGAATTGTAGGCTGCACTAAAAATAACATCAAAGAGAATGCTGAGACTGTAACACAGTAAGTTTATTAAACTTTTTAAAAACTCTCTCCAGTTGTGTTACTTTGACTAAAAAAAACCACCACAGCAACCAACAAAAAACCCAGGAGCTGTGTAACTGAAATGATTAGGGTTCTAGACAGAGTGTTATTTGAGGAGGATTTAGAAGTCAGGCACTGGTTAGTTTCCAGAGCACAGGAATAAGACAGGTCAAACTAAACATATACAACACAATAAATCTTATGAAGAAAGTTAATGGCATGCTTTCTGTTTATTCTATTTCTATTTATGTTTTCTGCTATACTAGACAAGGGAACATTAAATTACACTGAAAGCAAATAGCAACAGAGATAAAATTACTAAATGGAAATACTATTAAAAATATTCAGTGACTTAAATCCCTTTGTTTCAAGATACCCCAGAAGTCAGATGGTTGGTAGAATTCACTTATACACTAGAAGTGTCTCAGGTAGCATATATCTTTCAGATACATTAGATGTAAAAGTTCACAATTAGATCCTAGGACATTTAGAACCGAAAAGGGAAATTTAAGAGTTAATGTATCTTTGACAGAATCAAGAACTTGCATCCTATTTGACATTACAGGTTAGTACACCACCATGTTACATAAAAAATGGTAATAATTAAAAACAGTGGTATGTGTTTCAAGGCTTTTATGCAAAATAGAAATAAACCTTGCTTACTTTTTTCTTTAAAAATTCCATTTCATTTGAATGTTGACTTTTAATTTAATTTTGTCTTAATAATATTTCACCATTCTGAGGTCCTTATGAATTTTTCATTTCTTTAAGGCAATGCTATTAGTTTGCGAATGATTTGTACGGTAGCACATGTTAGTAGTAGTTTGTTGAGCTCTAGAAAGATTAATATCTAGTTTTCTCCAGCATCAAGGATTGTTCATTCTTTTTTTGGCCTCATTAGAGAAACCAAAAGGCTTTTATGATTTAGTGAGTCCTGTTTAGGGGAAAGGGGGGAAGTTTGCTGGTAGAAGCACTCTGGGTAAATTAGAGGTATATAATAAAACTTAAGATTGTCAGTAAAATCTTTTTTCTTTTAACCTTTTAGGTTATTCAGGATTGCTTATAGTTTGGCTTTGCTCTAGCTGCTTTTTTATTATTTACTGCATGTAATATTTGTAAATATTTTGGGCTTTTTGAAATTACATCTCATTTCATAATGAGCTATTCAAGCTCAGGCATGTCTCATTTGGTTAGTGTTTTGCACTGGTTAGATGCTGATTGGCATTGCGTTTTAGTCTAATATGAATTCAGGCTGTTTGTAGTATATTAAAAATAATGTAAAGAAGCAAGTAAATTGCTTCCCTAAACATACTTAACATTGTAACATAAATATTCTTTTTTTTTTTTTTTTTTTTTTTTTTTTAATGAATGAATTTGAAAGCACCATCTATGCTTTAACTGCTCTATTCTCTACGGAGTTGCATATCAGATTTAATTAGATAAGTTTGTGTCTGCAGTGATTTTTTTTACGCTTTGCATGTCTGCAGCCTTTGAAAGGACCACAAAGAGACTCAGGTTTCAGGTGCTGTGTCATCAGTTTTGATCCTGTTACACAACTGAATGCCATAATGCTTTTAACAATGTAGTATAGTGAATTTAATCCATATCTAGATATTAGAAAAGATAGCAGGCTTTAAAGCTTTTTTATTATTGCAGGTCGATACTTACTACTAAAATAATAGCAAAAAAAGGCAATATTTATTATGTCAAAATGCATTTCTGTTTAGCTATCCTGCAAATTAGGAAAAGCTTCACACCCTAACTTATCTATGTTTTAATACACTGCAGGTGATCTTGGCTACTCAGTTATGGATCTTTCACAGTTTAAATATCATGTATTTCTGTTTTAAGGACATTTATTGTCCTGACTTTTTTCACTCCATGTATTTTTGATTTTTTTCTTACAGTAGAAAAATTAATTCACCCTGAATTCTTTTTCCTTATATAGATAATCAAATTGCCACATTTTCTTCTGCAATTAAATAATATAGAGGAAGTAAAATCAAGACAGTGCTGTATCAGCAACCTTTTCCCCCCTTTTAGGCCGTTTAGTTAAATAGCGACTAAAAGACCCAATCTATTCATACTATTGAAGGCTTAGCATAGAGTTTCTTGTACCTGTTATTCTGAAGAGGTCTCCTTTACTGATATGCACTGCTTTTCAAAAGTTGTGTTTTTCGTAAAAACAGATAGGGGGAAAATAAATAATGAATATTTCATTATCAAAAATATGTTTGACTGTAAGTACAAACCACCAGATTATACAATTCCTTAAACAAATGCACAGAAACATAAACAAAGCCAGGAATGCTTTAATGTCTGCTACAACAGAGCCTGATTCTGGCAGCACCATTTAGCATCTCTGTAAAAATGTAAAGTCTCATTGTGTTTTTTCTCCTTGCTAGGAGTTAATTCCAGAGTTTTACTACCTACCAGAGATGTTTGTCAACAGTAACGGCTATAGTCTGGGAATCAGGGAAGATGAAGTAGTTGTGAATGATGTTGATCTCCCTCCGTGGGCAAAGAAGCCTGAAGATTTTGTCCGTATCAACAGGATGGTAAGATGCACTTTAGTTTTGCCTGAGTAAGGAGTTCTGTGTTTTAACAAGATGACCTAATGCTATTTTTCATCTGTTTAGAACTAGATTTAGAGAAAAAAAAATAAAAAATGAAGGAGAACTTGTATTCTGTTTTGCTTGACAGAACCCTTTATTTTGCAATGGATTTTCCTTCCATGTGCCTAAATCATAGAAGATGGAATTCAGTTATTTACTCTCTCATGAGAAAGCATCCGATGGGCATGAGCTGCACAATATAGGTTAGCCTGGAAAATTCAAGTATTTTCCCTCTCACTACCTTCTACATAAAAAAAAATTAATGGATATTACAAATGCTGATATCTTGCGAGATTATTATATTCCTTACTTGACTGAAACTATACACTTTATCAGGGAGGAACTGAAAGTGTAGAAATGTGAACCTAAGCCAACAACTTCAGTCTCTGAAGAAATTTTGCAAAAGAGCTGCTCTGATGTAAATTACCATGAAGTCTGCAGAATTTAAAGCACTAAAAAGATTTATCTACATTGTATATTTTTTGCTTTAATTTAATAAATAATGATTTTATTGACAGTAGAGTTAATATGTACATATGCTTCTAGTCTTTTTTAGGAAAAAACAAGTTATGTTCTGATGATTTGGCCAGCTATATTTCAGTTTATGGTTCTATTCTGGGAATGGATCTTCCTTAAAATGCATATTGCATATCTTGCTTATAGAGTCAGGACTACACTTTCAATAAGCTATGGGTTTCCATACAGTTGCATAACTTCTCAGCTTGTGCATTATTTCTTACAGTGCTTTTGAGATAGATACCGTTGGAACTACAGCAGTATTGGTTTCATTCTAATCAATCTGGCAATTTATTTTCAAGAACTGTCTGTTTAAAGAAAATTTCCCTTCAGGAGTTGGTAGAAAAAGTAGCCATATGAAGTTCAAAAGATTAGAAGAATATTATAAAGCCAAACTTATGCCTAGATAGATGTATATGATTTAGAAGTATCCTCTGTTAAGAACAGTAAATGGTTGACGTATGTACAGCAGTCTCCTGAGGGAGTGATGGCAACGTCATCACTTGAGGCATATGAAATGCACTACACGAAGCATGAGAAATGTGTTCCAGGGAGCGGTCCTTCACTGGCAGGGAGAAACCCAACAACATTTTCCTTCTTTTCCTTGGCTGATCTCTCTTATTGCTGCAAATATTATAACATTCTTTTAAAAAAACAAGTAGTTGTCACAGCTGGTGACAGTAAATCAAAGTGCAATTTTACTAGCAAAAAAGGAGGTGACCTCAAAAGATGACTACATTCCATCAGTGTCCTCAGGTGTGGGATGTGCAATCACAGGTATGTGTCTCTGGAGTTCCCATGCCACTGCAGAGCGCCCTTTTTTGGATTGTGGTTCTGGCTAAACTCAAACTGGGCTCAGGAGTAAGCACCCTAAAGTTGACCAAGAGGTTTAGTTTTGACATCTGTAAGAACAGCAGTGTGATACCTTAGTGGAAAAGAATAAACAAACTGCCACCTATTGGGAAATATAATAAGAGATGCATATTAATGACTCCCTTTGGGTAATTTTATAAAGAATGTTCCTTCTTGTATCCTAAATTGTGTTTTCTCCATCTTTCCTTTCCACAAAGGTGGAATGATTAATAGGAGCATAAAAGCCACTAGGTGATAAGAGATCACTTGAAGAAGAGCTTTAGCTTTAGGTGGTTTTATATGTACTTTTCTTATTAGTTTATATATAGTTTATATAAATATATTAGTTTATATATAATTTTTATTACAGGGGTTTTATTATATTTTTTTAAATTTGATTTCTCTCATGCAATTTCTGCTATTTAGAAAAGAGCATAGGAGGTCTCCACAGAAGAGTTTTGTGCTTTTGAAGAAAAGAGATGCTTGCATGAATTTAGAGCATAACATTTGTGCCCTTCAGGACAATACTTTTAAGAAAACCTGACAGTTAAAGGCTGGAAACACCTTTTAAATATTAAGCTGTAATAGCTCTAATGACGGATTCCATAGATGTGTAAGTATGCTCAGACTGCCAGGAGACAGACAAACTGATGTTAAGGTTAGAGTAGTATTAGAATTACAGTCTTCAGCTGAGTACTTTGCAGATTTCTAAAATCAGAAATGATCTCACTTATGTAGCATACCCTTCCAGTACTGTCTTCCACCCCTGTCCCCACAGATGTCAGCATCATGCCATTATTATACATTTTTGCCTGGAGGCAGTTTCTGCATGGCCTTTATTCATCCCAGCATATACTTTTAGCAAGAGCATGATCAGTGGTTAAAATTCAGTTCTTACACAGATACATGCTGTCTTCAAGTCTGATGAAGTTCACAGATGATAATAAAGTTGGGAATTTCCTAGAAAACAGGAGAAAGAGGCATAGATTTATTTGAATTAGATGCAGAAAATACACTGAAAACCACCTTGGGAGGAAAGAATTAAAGATACTCAATAGTAAACAGAAGTCTGGAAATAAAAATAGTACTAAAAATAGAGCAGTAGCGAGGGAAGGGTGACAATGAGTAGCAATTAGATTAGACAGAACTCTTTAATTCTATATTCACCAGAAATAACTGTATTTTGATGCTATCTGTGGAGAATCACTGCATCACAGAGGATGTAAACAATTGTACCTGTCTATGGTCCTTTTGAGACTGCACCTGGAATACTGGATTCACTTCTGGGGGACTAGATGACAGAAGAAGTACTCACATTTGGATGAAGTTCAGAGGGTAGAAACAAAGTGAATAACTTTGGGTTATTTAAAGAGCATGATATATGCATAGTTTTTTATAAAGCTTATTATAAAATAGTGAGTAGCTAAAGAAGGATAATCCCTTTCATGAAAATGCAGATAGTATGTGTAGTACGAAGTAATGGAATTACATTTTAAAAGTACGATAATTTGAATGTGCAATAATTTTATCAGAAAAGCTTCCTCACATAGGATTTTAGTTGTGCATCCAGCAAACTGCCAGTATGCTGTCTTTTTGCTCACTAGAACTAGACTGGTCAAAATAACGAACAAGTATGAAGGGACTGGAAAGTCTGACATTCCCTACCTAACGTCTGATTCCATGTTTTGAACCATCCAGCAGATGTATTATTCAGTTAGGTCATCCCCAGGCCAAGCTTTGGCTGTTATACAAGAATCTATCTTGAGAAAAAAAATTACCCTGGGTGTGGTGCTGACGTGTAAAACACAGCAAGCTTGTGCAAGCCTGGAATTTCTACAGCAACTTAGCAAAGCAAGCAGAGAACATGTTTACAGGAAGGCCACAGAAAACTGAGGAATATTTCAATTAAGTGTTATCCTGATCCCTTGTCTAATGAAATCAGCAGTAGTCCTTCCCTTTCAGTGGAAAGGATCCTGTGATACCTTGTAACATACAGTGGGATCTTGTTTTTCCCTAGCTGACAATATTTTCTTCTGTTCATACATATTTTTTGCTTGCTGCAGGCATATATAATGTGTAATTTTATGTGGGAGTAAATACAAATCCTTATATACAGCCTACTTGCACATTTATGAATGTAAACATTTTCCTTAAATAACAGCAAGAATCTCAGCATTTCATCCTGAGACTTACCAAAGCAAGTAGAGAACAGCCTAGAAAGCATCACAGAGGCACAGTGACATAAATCAACATAATTTAACCAATTGGTTAACAAGCTTCACTAAAATTCTGTGCAAATTAATAAATGGCAGGCAGGGTTTTGGTGCTGTTCTATGTGATTGTTCAGCTGGGTGTTTTACACTTCTAACTAAGCACAGAAATGGAGGTGGAAATAGTTTTCAATCAAAAGAGGTTCCTTTAAACTTGTGAGAATTAGACATTATAAAGACTGGAAAAGACATTCGGTCAAGGTACTTTTAAGACCTATTACAGTAGCTTCTAAAGCGCTCAGTGTATACATCAGGGATCGTTGTAGCAGTTTTATTTATCCATACAAGGCTAGACTGATTGCTACGGAGTTACTCATGAAACATTAATAAAGCACTATGTTCAATGCTAACATGATTATGGTCTGACCTCGGCGACGGCACAAAGGACAGAGGCAGAAAGTGTCCCTGATAACATTACCCTAATGCTGGGCTCATCAATCATAATCTCCCAGTTTACCAGGAAAAAAAAAGCACACGCATAAAACCTTCCACAGATGTGCATCTGTAGTCCTACTCAACCTCCCAGTCCCCACAGACTCAGAGCAGTCCTGAGAGCCAGAAATAGAACAGATTCAGTCAGTAAGTCAAGCATGTTAAATCAAGGCAGGGAACACCACTGTGAAACACTGAAGCAGGGCTTTTATAATAAGCATTCTTTAGTTTTGAAACAAAAGATGCAAGATTGTGTAATTCAAAGTTAATTATAATGATATTTTCATTATGGCTTATGCACATATTAAATTACAGATTACAGCCTTGAGTAATATGCATTCACTATAAATTATCTTTTTGAGAGACTAAATGGTGTCCTGTTTTTGTTATACATATTTTGTTCCTATTACATAACTGTTACTAAGATTGAATTTTCTTCCTGTCTGTGAAATGATTTATTTGCAATCTTTGCTGCCAATTACATTTTTGTACAGCTCCCTGGCTATTCAGAAGCATGCATAGTATTTCATAATTAAAGAGCTTCTTGAATAGTCATTAGAAACATCTATTATGAAACCTCTGTGCTATGAGGATCTGGAAGATTTATCTTTGCTCCTCACCGTTCAGCAGCAGTTGACATTCCTTTTTTTACCAGATAAGCAGTAGATAAGATTTGATATTACTTCCTTAACAGTAACTTTGATATAATTTTGTGTATTGCCAAGGTTTGTTCTCAATGCAATTAAAACTCATTCAGCTAACAGGGTTTCAGTCCAATTTGGAAGTGGAAATGATTTTGATGTTTGTAAACTTTCTATATCACTGAAGCATCTTATTTACATCTTGAAGATGCTCACATAAAGGACCAGTTTCTGTGCAGACATCCCTGAATAACACAAATCTTTAGAATGTACTTCTGTGTCACTTTTATTGATATATTACTTTGTTTAAACAAAGGTAACTGATTTCAGATATCAGTCTTTCCTGTTTTATTTTATGACAAGAGTCAGAGATCTTACTCTGACAGTCAGTACAAGAAATGGTAAATGAGGCAAAGAAGTATTAGGCAGACAGAATCTGTATATTCAATGACTGCAGAGGAGCACAGATGTAAGGGGAGGGAAGAAAAACCCAGCTCACAGGCTAAAACAACCAATGGTCTGCTTATTGAGCAGATCTACAAAACCAAAGTGTCTCGGAGTAGTTTCAAGAAAATCCTTTTAAATATACTGAACATAAGTTAATAGCAAGATACTGAGGTAGGAGTTCCTGGAGAGACAGAGAGCATATAGTTGTGGAGGGGAGGAAAAACAAGGCAGGAGCTGCAGAAACAGGGGGAGCAGGTGCAGCTGTGGTCCAGATGAGGGGCAGCATCAGAGCTTTCTTCTCTGATGGCAGAAAATACCCAGGTAGCACATTATGTTGTGTTAGAGACTGGAACGGCATATTTTATAAATCCAGAACTCCTGATACTTTACACAGCACATAGCTTGCGTTAAAATAAAACCCAATATTTCCTACTGGAATCTCTGTAAAAAATAATTTTAACATCAAATTAGGATGAGCAAGGAGGAAAGTGTGCAGCATTCATACTGCACAAAAGTCTGAAAAGAGCTATAGTTATTGATTCCATTAAGCAGTAAGGTGGCTTATATTAATTCATATGTAAACATAAGTTTACTAATATCTATATCTATATCTAACAGCTACAGGTCAGATTTTCAGCCTGTGGAACGTGTGCATATACTTGCCTGCAAACACACAAAACCCACAGTACTTCTACTTCAAAATATGTTTACACTAGATAAATAATAATGCTTGCAATTTACCTATTAGCAATAAAATTCACTCCATTGTAAACAGTAACATGAGAGACTCTTTTCTCAAAACAAAATTAATGAAAAAAGTACTGACTGGAATGATGCTATTTGAAAATGAAGCCCTAATAACAGTGGTTCAAACAAGTTCAGTTTGTGACTGCCTGAATAAAACTCTGGTTTCTGTATATTTTAATAATACAAGACAAGCTGGATATTAGCACATTTCTGTTAAAAATAAGACTCTTTAAGAACCACAAATATTATTATGTAATTATATAAATAATAATTATTATTGCTTTTTTATAAAAAATAGTTTCCTTATATTACATATTGAAAATATGCTCTAAAAAGCTAAAGCCTCCAAAATGCTTTGAATCCAAAATAGTCCTGAAAAACGCTGCTCTTTGGGGCCATCACCAGCCTATTTTAAGGATACTATCTTATCTTTTCCTGTATGTTGTTCCTACTGTACCTACAAATTATTTTTTACGCAGAAAATTCCATCACCCTATTCCCTACTGAGCACTGCATGTTCTTGAGAAACATAACATACTGTTGATAGTGAACAGCTCATAAATCTTCAGGAGGCACTTTACATAGAGGGAGAGGATGTTAGAGGAGATAGTTGGTGAAATATGCTCATTTGACCCAAGTATTTATTTTTTTTAAATTTACTGGCCCACCTTTCAATAGTCAAAAGTTTTTCTGTTTTTCCTGAAATGCTCTCCATATTCTAGAAACAGCAGTGCTATTTTTGACCAAAGCAAATGCCTAACACTTTTTTAAAAATTACTTTTTAGTAAATAAATAATAGATACAGATGCAAAAGAAACATAAATATGCAGAGTTCAGAGAAGGAAGAGAACAGTTAGGCTGCTCACTTTAAGTTGATCAGAGATGGATGCTTGAAAGACAACAGGCTATAAATTCTATTTTAAGTTTTATTACATACAAAGTAACATTAAAAATTGAACATTTAAAAGTTAGGAAATGCTTTATTTATGGTTGCTGTGGCATAGTTAATTTTATTCTTGCCTGCTAACCTCCTGCATGCTAAACGAGGTAAAAGTCCTTATGAAAAAGGCTATATGGGGATGATGTAGTTGCTAACTTTATCATGTTGCATGCACACAATACCCTATAATTAAGGATTTGGCATTTCTTAATGATTCATTTGGAGACATGCTTTGAAACCAAATAGTATTAATTGAATAGTATTTAGTATTAAGTAGTATTAATGCTATTTGCATAACAGTACTTGCCATTTGCATACGATGGCCTCTGATTTTGAAAAGGAAACAAATTTTTCTGTGGTTCTCTGCAACCATTCTTTATAGCTTCTTTTGGTATGCTGAACTTAAGCCCTTAAGAACTGAGCTCTATGCCAGCTATTAAGCCTGAGCCTTCCCATCCATTTTTCTCAGAAATAACAGTCACTGGTTTTGACAGAAAAGGGTCCAGTTTTCCACCAAAGCACGGAGAGTTCCCCTTCCATGTGGAGTGTTACAGGGAGAATGTCTGAGGAGCGGTTCCGTGATTATCCAGGGATGGATCCATGATTACCCATGTGGCTTGCACTGTCTGCGGCTATTCCTGCCCGTGGGGTGGTGTACAGGGGGTTGCTGCAGATGGGCAGTGCATGGCACAGTACTGCAGTGTCTGATGATTACATCTGAAGCAGCCTCCTTTTGATATAAATGAATAAAAGGAGAACACATTTTTCCCAAAGTTTATTCTCCTGTAAAATTTGTACTTTCCTGGGGCAGACATGAAACTGTCCTATCTGGAAAGTGTTTGTGCTGAGTAGTGGCACTGTGCTAGCTAGAAACAATGGAGGAATCAGGATTTCTCAGGGGAAGGAAAAAAAAAAAACCCACAATCTTTGAGAATGAAAAGTATTAGATAATGTAATATAGAGGGTTGCTGCCAGCTCTGTCTGTGTGCAGTGAGTAGTAGTAAGCTTGACACAGATGTTTACATAATAAATTGTATTAAGGCTGGCATTTTTTCTTTAGAGCAAGCCAGGCTTTTTTCAGTGATGGGCATTGACAGGACACGAGGCAATAGGTGCAAAATGAAACACAGGGGGTTCTCTCTGGACAATGCTTTTTTGCTATGAGGGTGACTGAGCACTAGCACAGGTTGCCCAGAGAGGTTGTGGATCTCCATCCTCAGAGATACTCAGATGCCATCTGGGTGCAGTCCTGGGCAGCCTGCTTTAGGTGGCCCTGCTTGAGCAGAGAGGTTGGACCAGATTATTTCCAGAGATCACTTCTGAACTCAGCCATTCTGTGATTCTGTAATTTTATTTTTTTTTCCTAACAAACTGTAGAGGAATGAAGCTGGGTTAATTAGCAATGATAATATACAGCTGTGGGCTGGCTTCAGGGGCGGTGGGTTGGCTGATGTGGATAAGGTGCAGCTGTGGCTGGTTCTGTTAAGGGGTTGGGCAGCCAAGGGAGGAAGAGCAGCCGAGGAAGGGAGAGGAGGAAGAAGCAGAGAACACATGCCCTGGATGAGGAGAAGGCAGCAGAGGGACTGGCATGAAGATTATGTTGGTATGAGATGGCAAAAGACCTTGCTGCAGCTGGCTAGTTTGTTTGTGCTGTGACAGCAAACTAATTGGAAGTTAGTTCCCGGATCTGAGAACTGAATTGTGCTTGTTCTAATCAAAGGGAACTGGTATATGATGCTGTACAAAATCAGGCTTGTGATGGGATTTGGGCAAGGGCACATGTACAAACTTGGTCAATGAACCACAAATATTTCAATACCAGTTCCTCTTTATCACAGTTCTCTGAAGACAGTATTAGGAAAGAAGGAATGAGTGTGTTGGGATGCCATCTTAAATACACAATGAGTCTTTATAGGAGAATGATTTGTGTATCTGGGTACGGGCTCATGGGAAACAAGACAGATAGTCTGGTAGCGGGGTGAGGAGAAACTGTGTAATTCCTTCAGCTTTTGAAAGCTCCAGTTCAGGCAATGATACCTACTAAGGATACCAATCATGTCTGATAAAGGCACATTGGTTGGATCAGGCTCAGTGATAATACTATCATCACCTCCTCTGTCTAGAATGAAACTTTTTCCGTATGCTGAGCAAAGGAGTATCGATCCTTGAACCCATTTTCAAACTAGCTAGTTGTGGCCTGTGTTTTCTTTGGTGAACAAACCTAATGTCAAAAATGAGTGTTAAAAAATGCTTTTCTTTGAGAAATCAGTCACAATTTACATTTGGAGTTCAGAACCTCATTTTGCTGATACAGCTTTTTAATCCTCAAGTTTCCATTTTTGATTTAAGACTAATTAGTAATAGTTGGAAATGAGCTGGAAGGTTGAGGTTTTGAAATTGTTTTCCCATTTTCATCAGTTTTTCTTGACAAATTACCAAACTTACTTGACAAGCCCCAAAATTAATAATTAAAACCCTTGCAGCTAGAGAAACCCAGTACCTGGAAAGAGAATTAGCATGACATAGAGTTGAAGGGAAGAATATCTTTTTAGTGTTTCTTTCTATATAATTAGTTCTGGTCTTTTATGTTTGAAAGATTTCAAATATATCAAGCCCGAACAGGAAATGTAATGATACCCATTACGTTTCCTCAGTTGGAAAAGGTAGGATGTAATTTAAGCATGAAATTGCAAGATGGAATTTGCTTCCTAACTCTGAATGTCACTTGCAGGCCCTGGAAAGCGAGTTTGTATCATGTCAACTTCATCAGTGGATTGACCTTATATTTGGCTACAAGCAACGAGGACCAGAAGCAGTACGTGCACTCAACGTTTTCCACTACCTAACATATGAAGGCTCTGTGAACCTGGACAGTATCACTGATCCTGTCCTCAGGGAGGTAGGTGTTTACTGCAATTTCATTCTAAAAATGCTGTCATCTCACAAGAAATGGTACTTTTCCCATCTTTCACTGTTGGAGAAAATTGTTGTGTGTGACTTGATTCAGAACTTAGGCCCTAGGTGACTTCAGAGGCAACGATTAACTGGCAACAAAATTAATGCCCTGAAGTATTTTGTTTGCTTGAAGTTACTAATATATTTAATGGTCAGTTATTTTATAGTTCATGTAGTAGAACTGAAAAGCCGAAAGAAAAACCCACGTCATAGTCATAGGGAAAAAATATCTAACCTATTCAGTCACATAATGTTGCTGAGAGTACTTATCTGAAAAAGGATATGTTTACTAGAGGGATAGTAGCAATTATTCAGATTATACTTTACTTGATTAAACAAAAGTAATGAAACTGTTACCAAAATAGAAAATGTTTGCTATTTGTGCATTCAAGTATTTGTGTCTTTGTATGTATATGTTGAATATATGCACATGCACACATATATATATACAAGTGAGCATTTAAAATTTATTAGTGAATAAAAAACCCCCAACAACTAGCTATCCTGATACATTTCCTTCCAGTGACTGTATTTGTTTTTAGTAAGACTATTAACGTGAATGACCATTTTCTAATATCATCCATTCGTTGGCTAAAACAATTGAAATTTGGTCTAAAGTGTGAAAAAGCAACAGCTGCTAGATGAGTACCGCTGTGGTGAAGCTGTAGACACAATCTTCCATTCCCCCAGATAGCTGCCATCTGCTGTATGCAAAACAGTAATAATTTATACATTGCCAGGCGGTGTTTTTTTGTTTGTTTGTTTGTTTTCCAATCTTGGAAACAGAAATCTGTAGATTTCATAAGGAAATCAATTCTAGAAAGCATTTATATTCAGCTAAATAATTGGGTTTTGGCATGTTGCTTTTAGTAGTGGGTTATTGCATCTTGTTACATTTGGTGGTTTTTCAGGAGCAGAACTAAAGAAAGAACATTCAGACTCCTGGCTTCCTAGAGCTGGATTTTAACAGCATGCACTGCAAAGCTTTTTTGTTTTGTAAACAGTTAGTATTTGCTTAGTTTCAAGGATGGCCAGAATCGCTTTGATCCCACTGCCTCAAATACTTAAATTAACATGTACATAATGGATTTCTGGATTTAAACCTGTGAGCGCAAGAAGAGTCGGTAAGGTGCAAAACTGGAGATACTAAGCAGGGATAATTTTTAAACAGGTGTCAAGCACCATGAATACAAGGGATTTGCATGGCTTAAGGTCCTGATTTGCATGGGCAGACTCCTATGCCTTGACTTTAAGGGTCTGCTCCCACAGAGCAGCTTGTAGGATTGAGGTCTGTCTGTCTGTCTGTCTGTGCACCTTATTTAACATGTTATGACATGATGAGACTTCAGCTCTCCTGTGGCTCTACTTACATGCGTAACTTGTCGTCAGAAATTTCAGGAAATTCACGGAGATGTTTTTGTTCACTCACTTGTGCATGTAGCCCGTGCCCTGTCAGCCAGTAGCACACAAACCTGGTTTTAGGCTGTTTACACCATGTAAACTTCTAAAAGCACAGCTTAATGTTCATTGCCGTGCGTTAAATTAGTAAATAAAATTCATTGTTAGCAATGAGAAGACAACATGTCTAGAAAAAATAAATCCTCCTAATTTTTGTTAGATATAGATACGTAAAGTTGTGTGCATACATTTAAAAATAGTATGCTTTCTTTTCTGAGCGATCTCAGACATTGTCATAAAAAAGTTAAAAAATACTTTTTGTTCATTTTTAATCAGAAATTACAATACACGTTTAAATATATATAGATTTAGAGCTGCCTTCTGTTCCCCTGAGCTCTATTTTTGAAACTAGCAAACATTCTCTGGCCGGTAATAAAACATTTGACATCTTGATGATCTAGTAAATCAGGTATTTGGATGTCATGTTTGTGTTAACAAGTATATATTTTCTGTATTCATTGGTGGTTTTTTTCGTTTGATTGGTTGGTTTTTACTTCTGCCTTTTACTAGATACTCCAGAAAATAAATTAAAAGCAAAAAGATCTTGTAAAAGCCTCTGAAGACCACTTACAAATACAGAAATGTAAGGATAGGAACACTAGCACCTTTTAGAGTAGTAACAATTGTTTAGTATGTTTCTCAGTGGCAAGTGGTAGTGTCTGGCACCTTAACTGAGAAACGCTGAAATTTAAAATTAATTGAGCTTTGAAGTTATCTAGGATAATGCATCTCGGCATCCAAATGCTCTGGATGTTTATTTTCTAAATAAATGGAGACATTTTTGTTCTGTCGCACAGAGGATGGTGAATGTTCTCAATAAATGGCTGTAAAATAAGCCAATCGATACAACCTTATTGGCAGCAGCCATTATCAGACCAGTGGGCTCAGATATGGCAGGAGCCTCCTCAGCTGTGGCCGTAACTAATTCCATATCGAGCCCAGTCCCAGCAGAACCCATCCAGTGAAATAAGGCTCCAAATTAAAAACCCCTCCCAATTAGATCTGAGCTGATTGGAAAACATCATTTAAAAAGGCAGATCCCTGTGACCTGTTCATGCTATGCCCTGGCTTTTTCATGTTCACCCTTGACACCTCACTCAACCACTGAGAAGTATGTTCTTAGCACTCTGTGAAGAGTGGTAAAGGAGCCACTTCAGTAGCCTTTTAGCTGGAGCAAAAACACTTTCAGTGGTGGGATAACTAATCTCTGCCATTCCTTACATTTTTCTCACATGCATGGGGGAACCCTCTAAGAACTCTTTACTGTTTAACACTGGAAAAATGGCCATCCGATGCTTTTGTTCTGTTTGGACCTGTTTAGTAGAAGACTCTCAGTCTGGGTTGCTTCATCTCTGTTTTGCAAATTCACAATGAGTGAAACCAGAATGCTGGGATAGCGTTAAGTTTTAGATTGCTAAAGCCTATGAAATTACATATGCCTGCCCCTGTAATAACTCTTTGACAACTTAGTGTCTGTACTGGATGGGTAAAATATACTGATTTCATTTAAACCTACTGATTTTGATTTTTCAAACAACATTGTGTTTTGCTTATAACACGAAAAATACTTGATCGCTATAATTTAGGCAACGTGAAAATCCTGAATTAAATGCTCCACAGAATGTATAAAATTGAATTTTGTTGTTCAGATCTTTTATGATTAAAAACTAGAAAGTTCTCCATTTCTATCCGTTCTAATGGTCTCTTATTCTGCACATTGCAAAACTCTTCTCATATTGTAATAAGAAGGAGGAAAAAAATGTGTAACAAAATAAACATTTTTCAAGCCCCAAATTATTTTTTAATTGCAACTTTTTGTATTCTATTTGTAAATTTTTCCTTTTCTAAAGTAAAAGCCGTGAGGTGAAAGCCAAAACTTGAAAAACAGCTTAAGGATATTGATTCATTCCTACTTGACAGGTGAAATCATGATTGCAGCACTAACCACAGCAATTACAGCATTAAAATGTCAAGAAATTAGAGGTCAGAATAACAGATAATTTTCTTTCTTTTGTCAGATTAGAAATTGACATTTTTTGACAGCACAGGATCTCTGGCTGAGAAAATTATGACAGCTTAACTCATCTTGTACTTGTAAAGCAGTAATTGATAATGAACTTTACCATGACAGTCTTCTCCTGTGGAGAAACATGACAGAACATTCCCGGTACAAAGACTGTATCTCTTTTTAATATGTAAACAGTAGTTATATTGGACATTAGCTGTTATTTGGAATTGTCTTTACTGTTAGTTTACATCATAATCTAAATCCTTTCCACTGGGCAGATTTGGCTGACTTCAGGGGGTTGATGCTGAGAATGCTAATGTATAAAGAACAGTATCAGAAATGTAGTTTATTTATGGTGCTTTGGTGTTATTGGTTCACTTTTTTAGGAAAATACAGTTCCTCCCCTGGTTTCTCCCAGAATGTCTATAGATTTTAGGAGCCCCATTTTTTCTCAGACACCTGGAAATCTGGACACTCAAAAATCAATGGAGTTACGTTTTTTTGAAGTCAAGAACTTTTTTCTGTATGACGCAAAGTGTTGTGGCTGGAAGGGAACAGCACAGTTACACTCTTCATTAGAAAATGCAACAGAAGGGCTAAAATTATTTTCAGTACTACCTTGCGGATGAAACACAAAATAATTAAGTGGACAGTTAGTGCCCAATAGATTAATCACATATAGTACTGAAAGCACATTTAGTATGCAGAAAAGTACTATTTCAGGTTTTCTGTTTGTTTAAAATCATAGCCGGATCTCTGTTTACTTTTTTTTAGGCATTCGACTTGCTTGTGATTAGAATTGTGATGTGTTTTGAAAAATCAAGTGAAACATTGTATTACACAGCTATGGATTTGCTTTAGACTTGAGGCTAACTTTTTGTCATCCCTGTGTTCTGTGTAAGTTGTAAATAGAGCTTAGCAGTGCAGTGCCTTTCCTGCATCTTCACCAAACACTTGCACCCCCCCAATCCAACAGGAATTGCAAGTGCATAGGAAAGCAAGGCAGTTTGAAGCTACTGGGCTCAGATATTTGTTCTGAGCAGCCACCTGTCAAAATACCTGAGCATACTCGCAACTCACACAGCAAATTGAAAAATGATTAAAATTGCTAGTGTTTGACAGGCAGTTGCTGCGCCTGTAAACTAATCCTAGTAGGACAGTTTTGCTGGCAGCTAACAGAGCATATGGCCTATGCAATATTTATTTCTTTGGTGGTGACTTGATGTTTAGCATATTTAAATAAATTGAAAAGTCATAATGATGCAGTAGTCTTGCAAAGCTTTTCAGTTACCCTCATTTCTGGGTTTTATTTTTCCTCTTATATTTTCTTCTGTTATCTCTTTCTTTGATCTGACAGGAATAACAAAGCATCCCTCTGGATCTGCTATAGTGAAATATGCCCACAGGAAGCAGAGTAGATCACATCAGTTTTCACTTCTTTTTTTTTTTTCTCCTTTCCTTCCCCCCCCCCCCCCCTTGCTGAAACACTCTTTGCTACTACAGAGGGCTGACATGATAGGGCTGTCAAGACTCAGCAAGATAGATATGTCTTTAACAAAGGGAGCTGGAATGCTAGCCTTTCCCTGGTGGCTGAACCTGGCAAATTTATGAGGAAAAAATTAACACGCTATTAGAATAGCACTATATAACGCTTTCAAGGTAACACCAGCTCTTGCAGCCATGTGCTTGTTCTTGCTTGCGCTCGGAGTTATTCTTATTTATTCTGATTTCATTTTTAACTTGTTAGATCTTTTTCTTCTGGGCGCCGTTTCTTTGATGTGACAAGAATATCAAACCCACCCCTATGGATCTGCTTGATTGAATTGTACCCACAGCACTAGCCACTTACATGTTCAGTTGTGCTTAATTGCCTCCATACAAGGGATGGTCGTCACTTCCTTCCTAGGAGCAGTCCTGCTTAGGCATGAATACGGAGAGTGATGAAACAAGTAGGAAGCTGCAAGTAGTATCAATATCCCCTTTTTTTCGAAGTTAATTGAAGGAGTCTGTATAGCAAGAACAGTTATTCAAATGAAAGCGGTCATCAAAGTAGAAATTGTCATCGATGCCGAGGCTTCTGTTCTTCTCTAAGAAATGTGTACTTGCATCCTGTTGATTTTTGTGGAGGAGTCTACGTCTCCTTCACTCCTGAATACTGTATTTCCTAGACTTAAAAACAGGGATTTTTTCCTCCAAATTTATATTGGTTTGGGGAAAA
The DNA here is from genome assembly GCF_017639655.2 of Falco naumanni. NCBI lineage: Eukaryota > Metazoa > Chordata > Aves > Falconiformes > Falconidae > Falco > Falco naumanni. Next base: position 12,848,095 of record NC_054055.1, on the reverse strand, counting down.
TCACCTTGATTATTTTATAGTATTTTTTGTCTGTAACTCTGGTTTGTATGCATTAAGATATTATCAACAGAAAACTAATATTTTTTTTTGTTTCACTCTGCGAGCACCTGTGCATATAATGATTTTCGTATCTTTCCAATGAATTTCAGAGCTCGGTATCATCCTCTGTAAATGGGAAAGGAAGAGTTTTTACTTGCTGTCACTTTCTTCTGATAGCTTGCTGTAGATCAAGAAGAAAACCACAGGGATTTTTTGAAAGCAAGATATTTATTTCTGTAGGTAAAGATTACTGCAGGAGATGCTGAATACATAAGCAAACACCTTAAGTCAGAATATTCAGTAAGGAATTAGTGTAATTTGCATGAGGTCAGTTACCATGCAGTAATTGCCCAGTGTATATGCTTTTATTTTGAAATTAATGTGTGCTTTTTCCCTTGTTTCTTCTTCAAGGCAAAGGGCTTTCAGAAGGTGTTTTACTGAAACATTTTAGCTATGCATCCAATTTTACTATGAAATAACTTTTCGGGAGCACCTACTCTAAGTAACACGAGCCATTTATGACAAGGAGTCAGAAATCATAATCTGATCCATAGGATTCCAAATTAAAAACAACCTTTTACCATTGCTTAAAACAATTTTAATCTAACTGTAGATTGTATTAATCTAAGTCTAGATTGATCATGATGTCTCCAGTTAATGGATGTGCTAGAGATGATCAATAGTCAGTATTTTAGTGAATCTGTGCTGATCTGTGCTCATGACCATTCCTGGGTCGTGCCGTTATGTTTATGGGAATTCAGAATCTTTCATAGTCAAGAAAATACACAATTCCTGGAACCAAACCAAATTGTGGCATACAGGTGGGTATTTTGGGGGTTTTTGGGGGTCCAAAATGGCATATTAGAAGGTTTGAGATTTGTTTATTATTCATTGTACTTGTGATTAAAAAGCTCAGTATCCAGACAGAGCTAAGCACTACCACTCAATGTACATCACCGACCATACATTGTACATTCAAACAGAACTGCCAATAACTTACTTAACTGATGAGACTTCAGCCAACCTATGTGATAAATATTTCAGATAATTAATTCATCAAAGGAATACAAAGGTGAGTTTGTCAATAACTCATAGCCCAGAAAAATGTCTCAGTCTACTTCACTCAATTATTTGGAATAAATTGTTTGGCCATTTCTCACCTACATTAGAAATTTCATGTGCATTTTTGTCAGAACGTGCTGGAGTCCTACTCAAACTGGGTGTAATGTTTTGCTGATAGAAAAAGAACATCATTAACCACAATTGCTCTCTTTTATTGCAGAAATATATAAAATATAGGTCTTGTACATGAAAATTTTTTCTTTATTGTCTGGTTATTTTGTTTTTCTCCATATGGATGACAGGTACCAATTAATTGATTTTTAAAATTAGCAACAAGCATTTCACCATACACTTAAAGTAATTTTTTATGCGAGAGAGAGATAGGGTGGAAATTACTGTGGCTGATTGTAACAGAAATAGCTGGAAGGGGCTTCTTTTTTCCTATTAGCACAGATTTCAGTTATATTACGCTGTCATTACCTCAGCATAAATTAACTATTATTCAAAACATTTCACACACAGCAGTTTATTGAAACAGATATTACTCAGTCTAAGTATCTAGTCATTCACTTAGAAAGATGCAAAGCTGAGCTTTCTAAATGTTTTAAACATATTGATAATGTGCCTCTTTAATGCCATTTTGAAGCCTGTATACAGTATATCTATATTATTGTTTTCAATTTATGTCAAGAACAAAGTGAAGTTTTGAAGAATGTGTTCTGGGAAATAATCCAAACAGAATTATTTCTTTATAAGCTAAACCCTGAAAATAACTGAGAACATTTATTTTAAACATAACACTATAACCTGTTTCCAAAACTGAAATTCTAATATGCGCTGAAGCTTCATGAATACTATATGTGACACCTTTCAGTATGTATGTTTTACCTACTTCCTTGTCAGTCCTTTTTCAGCTGTTATTTCTGTAGGTTTGCCTGTTCTCTGGGATAGTTCTTGTGTCCTGCAGTGGACAAACTGGAGGCTGGCAGGTGGTTGGAATCTCATAACCACAATTTGTACTGAAAAGTATGTGCTTTGCAAATCTCAGAGCACCTTCTTAAGGTGGGAACAAGGCAGATGATTTGTAATACAAAGATGAAGCTGAGAGCGAAGAGATAAGCCAGCATTTACTTTCCATTCAGACAAAAAAGAAAACCACTATTTTTTTATTACCACATTCTTAACTTTTTAAGTTTTATTTCATTAACAAGGAAAGATTTTAGGAATGAGTTTTGCTACTTTTTGTTGACAAAGCAGGAGTAGAACATGAAGTCGCACTTTTATTTTTGAGTCACACTTCTAATTTTGTAGGTTTATATTTATAAAACAAGAACAAAATATGCATGCTATGGTTTACTGAGTCTGTTCTACTTTCCAAGCATTAAAAAAATGTCTTCAGTGATCATGTTTTATTTCAATAATAAACCAGAAGAAAAAAAGTCACAGCTAAAATGCATTCTTTAATGATTAAGTACCCTTTCCTCTTTTATTACAGCAAGCTTTCACAAGGCCTGTTCTGTTGTTTGTTTCCCTGTTTTCCTCATTTTCTCCTGTGTTTTTTCTACAGGGGAAGTTCTTAATTGTAAAATAAGTAGAAATAAATATGATGTGTGTTCTGTGTATTGGCTTTCTGAAATGTGTAAGTTATCCTTCTGACAGTAAAGATGACTCATTAGTTGAGCTATTAATAATGTTTATTTTCATGACAATGATATTCTCTAGACTTGATCCTATGCCTTCATTTATTCACTTCTACATCAAAAGATGTCGGTGTCCCAGTAGTTCAAATGACTACCTGCTTATGATCATCTGAATTCTTGTCAACTACTGGCCAAATTGCCATGGGGTATGAACAGTCACTAACTCATGTTTTGGTTGAATTTTCTTGCGAGCATGGTGTGCTGTTCTCCATGCTGCCTTACCAGAATGATTTGAGAGAGTTCAGAGAAGAGCATCTGAGTGATGAGAGTACAGAGGAGACTGATTTATGATTTCAAGAGCCTGATAGAATATAACAGAGTGAAAGGGGACTTGTAGCAGAAAGTTAGGAATATGGAGAGCTGCTCATGCCAATGGAGATAGGGATATTACTTGGTCTGATGCCAGATTAACTAGCAGTTCCAGGATCAAATTCAGATGGGAAAGTTCAGGCTTAGTGGCAGAAGTTTCCAATGGTCTATAGGCTGCAATTTGACTGTACAAATCTTATTAGAGAAACTGTAGAAGACTCATTAAATGGGTCATTTCAAACTAGACTGGGCAAACGCTGTAAAAATGCATTGTTAGAAGAATGTACACCAAGGGCAGATAGAAAAAGTGGGACTTTTCAATCCGTATCTTGTATTCTGCTGGGTTCTGTTACGGTCATGGCTGTAAGCATTGCATGATTGCAACCACTTTGTCAGTCATTGCTGTTTTGTCTGTACCTCATGATTACATTAGCTTCCATCATAAGTCATTGCATCTTTTTTAAAAAATTCAGGATTATTTTAGTAACTTTTAAATTTTTGACTAATGGTTAATGTAGATTTTTTTTTTAATTTCTACATTATGGGTGGAAAGTTTTCATGACACTTAGTTTAGCACTTTGGAGCTCTTAATTGTTGAAGCCTCTCTGTCTGAAGGGTCAGTCCTTTGCTGAGTTACATAGGCTAACATCAACAGGTTGACAAAATGTGCTCAGTAGATGTCCTCAGCACCTACCCTCTATAGATTGCAATCCAGAGTCAGTTTACTACGCTTCCTACAACCAAACCCAGTTGCACGTAATTTACACCAAGTCAAAGAAATTAAATACTATCCTAAATGTTAACATCCCATGTTTTATTTGTTATATTGCCAACTTTGTCATAAAGTTACACAAAAGGTATGAATATGTAATAGTTTTACAGAATACAATGCAAATGTATGAGCATTTTCTAAGACAGAAAGAGGACAGTATTAGGGAGGGAAATGCAATTGGAGAGTAAGGAAACAAGACATTTTTCTTAAAAAAAGGAATAAATTCAGTTGATGGACAGAAAAATAATGAAAGGTGGGGGAATTTAAAAATTTTTGTTCTTTAAAAAAATCATTTCCTCCCAAAATAAACACATCATACAGAAACTTTACATTTATTGTTGATTTTAACAAGTCTAACTGTGAATGTTTAAAGCTCACAATTTAGCTTTTAAAATAAAAAGCATATTTGAAACCAGCTGAAAGTATTCACTATGAAAGCTCTTAGTCATGAAGGAAAAAAAATATTAGAAGGGAGTGGATGAAGTTTCAATGAAACCTCCTGCTGATATTACTGTTGCATTTGTATGGATAGAATGCCTATGCTTAAAGGCCTCTATGCTCTTAGAACTGACAATTAAAAACATAACATGGTGTCTTAAACAAAACCAAAAGAGGAGCTAGTAAATAGTATTAAAAACTTGTTGTCGTCCCCAACAAATTCTCCCTTCTGATGACATGGAGTAAAATTTCCTTGTGTGTAAGAGGCAGTGCACTGTTCAGATGACATCACCCTGAAAACCACGGGAAGCAGCCCAATGCTACATCCTTGGCTCCACTCCCAGTTACTCCCCAAAGCACTTAACAAGTCTAAGGTACTTGTATTTTATTCTCATCTGCGTTAGTTTTTCCTTTTCTTACAGTGGCTGTGCGGGTACCAGCAAAGCCAGGCTCTTTCTATTTGCATGACCTTTCCTGGCTAGCAGAAGTCAGGAGCCATTTGGTCTCCCAGCTTGAAAGTTGAAAGTCCTTCAGAAGTAGTCACTCCCCCAGTTTCCTCACAAACACTACTGCTTTTTTCGCTTGATGCATTGGCCTGTTGAGAGCTGTGAGTAGAGGTCAAGTTGACGGCTTCTGTTTTCCAGTCCAGGCTGTGGAATAAGGACAGAGGTGCTCAGTTTTGCTATTTTGTCTAGAATAGAGATTGTTCTATGTCTCTTTCCCCTGGAGATCTTAATGAACAGTAGAAGTTTCTTCTTTCTTCTGCCTCAATGGAGAAGAAAAGTAACGAGATTTTTCACAATTACTTTCTGTTTTGTAGTGTTTCTACTCCTGGACAATATCTGGAGCTCAATTAATGTAAGACTACAAAGGTACAATCATACCACTGTCCTCATTGCAACAGAGTAGCTAGTGTCTGTTTTTCAGCATTCTGGTTAGTATAAATGCTGATGAATAAGTGACGTGTGGGTTTAATTATTATTTTAATTCTTTTTAAATAACAGGAAAACCAGAAGTACCTTTAATTTTTACCCAGAGTGAAGCCCTGCATGTGCTGTAGTGTTTAACTGCACTGCTCAGGGTAAGCAGCTTCTCTTCATGTCTGATGAGAGTTGAAGGAGGGGAAATGGCACTGTTAGGAAGATGGGCGTTTAAAAAGCTCCTGTCTTCTTGAAGGAGGGAGAGGCCAAGGTGCAGTGGGAGCATGAGAAACGAGGTGAACAACGAAGGAGGGGAAAGGACAGAAAGGACATTTGAAGCTCTTGACATAAAGGAGGAGGAGGAAGGGAAAGGGTTACGAAGGCAGTCCTTGGGAGCCTTGTAGGAGTGAAGGAATTACCATAGGAACAGAGAGATCTTGGTATGGTTGTTAATGCAAAGAAATGATGTTTGCAGCCTTCCCAGAGCTTTATGGGATTTTTTTAGTCCTGACCTTTGGGACTTCTTTTTTCATTGTGATTTCATTGAAATATTGCATAATAGAATCTAGTTAGGCATTTCTAAACAAAAAAGACTATTTTAAGTACTTTTGACTTGTAAAATTTAGCAGGTTTCTAAATGCAGTTGATGGTGTTTTTAAAAAAATACTACTGGCAATTTTAAGACTAGTACAACTGGAAATTCAGGCTTTCTGGCTGTTACTCACTGCTTTTCACATGTGGAAACAATTGCAGTGTCCCAGACAGCAGCAGTGTTTTTTTAAAATGCCTGTAAATTTTAGTGACTGCCAACTATGGGATGCTAATGACAGTTTTCATATAATTTTTTTATTCCTTCACTTCCTCTTTTGTAGACTTTGAAAATCTGTAGTGGTTCAGTCAGAAGTGAAGCTACATGTAAAAATTCAGAGGATTTTTTTATTTCTTATTCAAGGAAATGTAAACAATTTTATCCCTTTCAGAAAAGCCTTGAAATAACTCTCTGTTACTGGAGATAATGTGCTTGGAATCTGAGGAGCCTTTTCAGAAAAGAATGTTTGTGTCATAAGTTTGGTCTGTTTTAAAAAAAAAAAAAAATCTCGGAGATCTAATAACATAACTTCTCAGCATCCTGGCTAGTATTTCATATTCAAAAAAAAAAAAAAAAATTAGTTAAAGGATGACGTCGGGGAGAGGAAAGGAAACACTTTGCTTAAAAGCAAAAACTCCTGAGTAGGAGTGTCAAGAAATAAGAGGTATGACAAACCGAAGACTGTCATGATAGATTTTTTTTTTAAAAAAAAAAGTGAAATGGAAAGTTGCAAGCAGGGTTAGCTTCAAGAGGAGTTTTGGTATTAACAGGAACCTGAATTTCTTGGAACTTGAAACTGACAACACAAACTCAGGAAGAAAGAAAGAAAGAGTTTGGCCAGAATAGAAGATGATGTTCTGAGGAAGTTCTTGCTAAGACCTGAGCAAGGACTCTCTCTCAGTAACAGGATTTATGCAATGGGAGGCATATTGAGGCAACAGAACTGGTTTGGTTTGGTTTGCAAATACTAGCTAGGACACATCTGCAATTCTGCATGTTGTGATGCTTTGATTACCATCACATAAGGGAGTAATACAAAAGAGTAGTATCAACAGGGAAATTCTATGTTGCAGGTGTACATTTTAGTAATTTGCATTGCAGAATCAAGATGTCAAAGAGAAGCTTGTTCCCTAGACCTAAACACCAGATGGGAAAGATCATCTAGATTGGCCTCTCACCCAACAAATCACATAGAGCTTTTGTCCATGTAGCCTTTTGAATGTAACCATAAGTGTTGGTGTCTGAATAATGAAAACAGGATATGGAAGTATTTCCTTATATAGGTGGAGTTTAGGTGATGAGAAATTATTTCAGTCAGTCACCTTAAATATTTATCATCCTAAAACAACAACAAAAATTCTTGTTTTAAAATGAAGGAGGGAATTTCTTCAGAAAAGATAAAATTGCTTGTCAGATAGTGAGGAATCCTTGATTCTGAGGTTTTCCATTACACAACAATAGGAAAAACTATTTCAAGGCAGTTATCAGTAATCTAAAAGTAAAAAATCCTGATTGCCCAGGTTTCAAAACGTTAACTATTTGTGGCATGAAGTTATATATTTAATGAATTATTGTATCATGCTACTTGCATCTCTCACAAAAGTAGTTTAGCAGTAAAATCTTTGCTAATGTGTTGTACTCAGTAACTTAATGATCAAAGAGAGCAACATTTTCTTTTATAAACTTAAGACAGATTTGGGGGAATGATGACAGAGCAATGATTTCATTTGGCATGACATCAATGAACACAAGAGTTTCAGTAAATGTTACCAATCTGTATAGGACAGGAATTATTACAAACGTGAACATAGGAAATACAATAGTTCAACTGAAGAAAGTAATAGCATGAAATGAGGGTCATCAATTGTTCTTTATATGACGGGTGACCTCATCGCTCTCTGCAGCTTCCTGAGAGGAGGGGAGGTGGAGAGGGAGGTGCTGAGCTCTTCTCCCAGGTACCAGTAATAGGACATGTGGGAATAGTTCAAAGCTGCACCAGGGGAAGTTTAGACTGAACATTAGGAAGCATTTCTTTACTGAGAAGGTAGTCAAACACTGTATCAGGCTTCCTCAAGAGGTGGTTGATGCCCCAAGCCTGTCAGTGTTCAAGACACATTTGAACAGTGCCCTTAATAACATGCTTTAATTTTGGGTCAGTCCTGAGTTTGTCAGACAGTTGGACTAGATGATCATTGCAAGTCCCTTGCAACTGAAATAATCTGTTCTGTTCTATTCTACATGAAAGAGAAAAAAAAATGAATGTCATTGTAAACAAAACTGTAAATAAATGTATGACTTTCTTCAGTTCCAGCGTACATTTAGAATCTTGCACAGCACTCACTCTATAAGCAAAGGGATACTCCCTGTCTGCCTTGTATACAGGCAACTGGCAGGGAGGAAAAGGCAGTGAAATTGCCATGGGCTGGGAGCAAACCCCACAGTTTTAAAAATTATTGCAACTATAAAAAGAAAGTGATGAACTGAGCAGCGTGGCCTGAGGAACCCCTATAACAACATAGACCTTGTCAGAGGAATTGGAATTTAAAGCTATTTGCTTTAGAGTATAATAGAGTTTGCTGTAGTTTTTAGTGTAATTTAATGAGAGAATTTCATTATATCAGTGGCAAACTCCTTTGTTCCACACAGAGTTTGAAGGATACAAGAAAGAGAAAAACTATAGAAAATTTTCTTTCCTTCTGGTATGGTTAGGAAGGGAGAGGACCATTTCACTCCGTGACATCAGCCCTTTTCAGCATAAAGAAGTTTCACACGATTTTCAGCGGAACGGGCTGTTGGAGAGGAAAAGGAAGTATTTGTGCTCAGGCACATGGGAGCCTCACACATGACAGCATCCTAGGAGAGTAAGGGACACTCTCAGCTAAACCTGCCCTGGCTGCAGGATATCCATCTTGATGGTATTTTTGCTCTACCTTCTCTGTCTCTGTTTATGAGATGTACCAAGTTCATTTCCCATTTGCATGTATTAACCAAATGCTTGTTTAAGCTGGCAGAGTGTTTAAAATATTTTTGTGTCATGAAAGGCATATTGGGCTACCAGGGGCAAGAATGGGAGCATTGTAAAGACGAAAGAGGGAAGAACTAGGTATCGCAATTAATAGCTTGATGAGGTAAATGTGAAAGCTAAAAGGCAGGGCTCCCTAAGAAAAATAAGATCACCAACGTGACTCAAGCCTGTAGAAAACCTAGCAGATCTTACCTTTCACATTTCTTAGCACTCTTTCCTTTCACAGGGGGTTGAGGAAGAGGTTCAGGGGTGGACTGACTGAGAGGAGGCTGGAGGTTGGCTCTCAGCTTTTGGTCTTCTGGTGGGGAGCCATTTAATTGCACAGTGGGTCCAATGAGGTACCTCCTATGCGGGGAGGGAGCTTAAGGTTGCCCCTTCTCCATGTTAAATTAATAAAGTAGTGACCTGTGGAGAAAATGCATTTCTGTGCCCATCTTTCAGTCCCTTGAGTATCCTGATTAAATAACTAACTGTATTGAAGCCTCCAGACTAGTTGAGTCATTGCTTTTGTTTAAATTACAGCACTTCTTTCCTCCAAACATACAATAATAAAATGGAAATCAATACTCTTAACCTAACTTATAAAAAGTCCTGAAGATATTGATGCTGCTTAACAGCTGCAGATGCAAGTAGAAATGCGGTATCTCACACCACTCGTGCAAAACAATAATATTTCAAGCTGCTTATGCTACCCACCAAAGGGCTGTCAATCATGCTTGCTCTGAAGATGATGATGCTTGGGGGCTGTTGAGCATGCTGGCTGCACGGGCAGGAGAGCATGTAAAGGAGTCCTGCCTTCACCTGGATGCAAAACTGAAATACATTTTCAGGAAAGGTGGAGTTGGATGATTATTGGTGTGGTGCTTGTTTCTCAAATGTCTACTGATTGTCGCACTTCATTGGACTCAGTTGCCATGCACAGTGGCAAATGGGTTGTAGAAAAACCTGAATGTGGTACACAAGAGGAACAAAACACACCAGTATTATGCAAATTAGTTACAGGAAGACTGAATATGTAAGAAAGGTAACAAAACCATAGGGGCATTTAGATAATACATATTTTAGAAAGTTTAAGTGATTATGGTAGTAATCAGTGGAGATGAATAAAACAAGGTCACTTCACAGAAGAATGAAGACATTGTCTTATGATCTGTGATGCAATTTGGTTTTAGGAATTTCTTACCTCCATGATTCAAAGTAAAAGTGCTCATGCCTTATGCTTCTATTGTTATCTAGTCACCAGGCGTCTCTCTCAGCAAAGGGAAGTTTGCAAATAAGATGGACCCTTAGTATCTTCCTTGGTCATTTTACCTGCATTTCTAAATAACATTTTTAGACAAAAAGTATGGTAAAAATACACTGCTTCATGGCTTACCCTTTTTATAATGGTACATCAAAAAGCAAACAAGCCCTTCACTTCTGTGCTGTTTCAGACAAGTTAATTCTAGTATTATTTTTTTTTAGTGTAGGACTGTGCTTCTGAAATGAATCTGCCACCAATCATCCCTGTTTGCCATGCTCTCATTCATACTGCAGAGCAGTTTTGGGGTGTATGAACTGTCTTCTAAGCCACAATGTGTTCCAGCTGCAGCTAACACAGCTAGCAGAGCTCAGCCACTGCTGGGATCTGCAGGCCATGCTGGAGTCAGTCTGGTGGGAAAACCCTGCAGTGGGTATGATTTCAGCATGGGTTCCTCAAGACAAAGGTAGTTTCCTCTTCTCCCTGGTATCCAGTGATAGGGTGCATGGAAATGGTTCAAAGCTGCATCAGGGGAAATTTAGACTTGACATTAGGAAGCATTTCTTTACTGAGAGGGTGATCAAACACTGGAACAAGATTCCTGAAGAGGTGGTCAATGCCCCCAGCCTGTCAGTGTTTGAGAGGCATTTGGACAATGCCCTTAAGAACATGCTTTAACTTTCAGTCAGAAGTTAGGCAGTTGGACTAGATGATCATTGTAGATCCATTCCAACTGAAAAAAAAATAAATTATTGTGTTCTAAGACCAACTCTTTTGCTCTGCAGCTTTGCTGCTGTTGAGTTACACTGCTTGCTGCTGGAGGCATTGCCTTTGACCACTAAAAATAGTTCTTACTCCTAAAGAAAGATTACTTGTATTATTTAATGGCAGATTTGTACTTTTTTCAACCAGAGTGGAGAAGTAAATCCCAAATTCTTCAGTGGACTGCATAATGAGCAAAGCAGATGTATTGAACTCTTCATTCCACAGAAAGCTGAAGCTAAGGACCGATCCTCCAGGCTGCAGAGGAACATCCCAGTTGTATAATTCTTGTGAATGTACAGTCTGCCTTTAAGCATAAAAATTAAAACCCAATATTTCTTTCCTCTGTTCAAAATACATTGAGGATATTGCTTATTGTATCTAAGGTTAGTATCATTCATAAGACTGGATGATTTGGTATATTGGTTTCTTGACCAAGTTGTATGTAAACATATAAATATCTCTCTGTTATTGTTAAATAGCCAATATTAAGTGCTATGAAGTTGCATTTTGCTTGATTGCATAAATTAGGATGTGTGAGATCAACTCATTTTAAACATTGAATTGCTAGCATTTTTGCAGATTTTTTTCCCCCTTGTTCTGACCTATAATTATCAAATAATAGACTAAGACCCATTTTATCTTTCTGCAATACATGATAATTTCCTAACTGATACTCCCTGAAGTGTCTGGAGTACAAATCTCATTTTATGTGTATTAAAAACAGTAGGGAATCTCAAATCAGCTCACTAAATAGCTTTTCTGCAACACCTTATTAAGAAAGTGAAAACTAATATAATTGCCATTTTGCTGTTCCGAAAGCATTAAATCTTGCAGCCACTGAATTCTAAGCTTTTTCTACGCAAAGGACGTTTGAAGGTGAAACAAGAATTAACTTTATTTTATTAAAATTTCTATTGACTTGACTAGAATGTGTGTCTCAGGGAGTGGTGTAGCACTTTGCACACAATACTGAAGATCTGATGGGAGAAAAGGATTATTTAGATTATTTAGATTGAAGTATTTGAGACAAAGTTTGATGATTTACAGTTCAAGAACTGAAGTGTACACTTACTGGTTTTCAAATTAATTTCAGATACAGCCAGAGTTCTCTTTTAAACAAACCAGTGCATTACATTATTGTTCACAAATCTGTTGTGTACCTGCTTTTCATTTTGTGTCAAGTGATCTGATAGGAGGCAGCATTAGGAATACCCTTGGGCCAGTCACTTTATCTCTGTATGCTTATGTTTATCTTCTGTGTTAGGTTTTGACAAGGTTTTTCTGTCCTTTTTAAGTGGTGTGAGCTCCAGAGAGGAATACCAGTTGTAGCTGTGCACAGCTGTGGTACTGTGCAGACTATAGTCTCAGTGCAGTAGTTGAATATTACAGGTACTTTTTAAGAAACATTGTTCAGTTTTTTTAATGCTTCTAATAGTTTTCAGTTTTAAAAATGGCATTTTTGTAAGAAAAGGATAACGTTACTATCCACAAGGTGGGGAGGAGGTGGTTATCTTGTAAATTCAAGCCAGCAAAAACATGCAATATTTCCTGAATATCAAGGTCTTGATTCTGCATTTGTTTTGGATGCAGAAGGATTTGGCAGTAACTTAAATGCTTTAAAATTATGGGCACATAAAGTGTGTAAGTGAGTATTTACCCGGACATCTTGAGCTGTAAAATAACAGTTGCTTTTGACAGTTATGTCTTAAGTGTCCATTCCTCATAATCTGAAAAATTCATGCTGGTTTATTATTGTATTCTGCTTCTCTTTCTCTTCCTCTATTACTATCATAAATCTACTTGAACTCGGAGGCAAAGCCAGCAAAGTTTGTGTGCAGAATTTACAGCCAAACAATCAGAATTTGCCAAGACTGGACAACATGAAAGTAAACATGTAAATTAGGATTGGGCTGCATTGAAAAAAAGATTTAATAATTTATTTCAATGTGCCCACAAGAGAACAGAAGTATCATTTAAGGAATCACTGTAAAGGGTGGGAGAAGAAGATCTAGGTTTTGTTCAGTATTGCTGCCAAATACAATTCACACTCTTATTTCAACACAGAATTCTTTCAAAAATTAAAATTAAATTAACCTTGATAATTATTTGAAAAAAAGAAAAATGGAAATTACTTGTCTGAAAATATTATTGGCAGATCTGCATGAAAGCATATACCACAGTGCCTGATATTGTTAATATTAGTCTTTGTCATTTTGAAAATGAAATTCACAAACAAGTATAATTCCCTTCCCTTCTCCCCAGCAGGCAAATCAGTTCTAGAGTACTGAATGTAATGGGAAATACTACCTTTGATTTGACTTGAATTGAATTTTATGTGCCTGTGTAAAAAATGTCTGCATGAGTGAAGGTATCTACACAGTGTGTAAAGAGATACCATTTGTGTGGTACATCTAGAGAGCTGCTGTATAGACATACACGTGTATACACATATGCCCACAGAAATGCGTTGACTTTGTGTGAAATTGCTCTATGATTTTAAATTGATTCATCATTAAATGATGTTAAAACCCAAGATGCTCACCAGTTCCCAAGAAACACTATGTGCCGTGGAGACTGAATCAGTCAACAAACAAAAAATCACCTGTACCGGGATAGTTACAGCAACAAATGTGCTAGGGCTATGATCCGCTGAAAGTCCTTCAGCCACTTGACTGGAATTTGCATTAAGTTTTTTTTCGGCAAATATTTGTTTGTGGTATTCCATTATATACCTGTCAATCTAGGGCATTGAGGTGGTAGGCATTAGTGACCTTCTAGGACATCTCTCTCTAATATCTGTTCTTACATCTCTGCTGTGAAGCAGAGGAAAACACAGTTTGGCTTGCAGGAATTACAACATACATAGATTAAAAGGATTCTTCTGTATCACAAAGTATTTATTGTGTTTCTTACCATTTTATGTCTGAAAGAAATAATGTAATTTACCAAGATACTCATGTTTTTGGTGTTTTTTCATGTTTCTCGTGTGGTAGGAAATGAAAAATTCATAAAGCTTGCAAGAAAAATATTAAGGGTCAGTAGTGCAGGGTACAGTATATATAGGTACATAATGCACAGTGCATTTCAAAATCTGCCAGTTTAGTTTTCTAAGAACGCTTTATTCTCAGTTTTACAAGGTCAGGTAAAATAGTACCTGTCTGAAAAATAAGAAGTGTTCTTTAACAGTATGGTTTTACAAGCAGCAATATTCTGCCAAAAATTTTAAGAATATGTCTTAAATATATATATTTTTTAATGAACTGTTTGAGTAGGAGATGCATCTCAGTATATGAGCTGTATTCTGCTCCCTATCAAATTACTCCAGGTTTATTCTGAAAGTAGATTTAAGTCTTGAATAATGAATTGAAATTGCTAAGTTTTCATGTCAGACCTGTAAATCCTGAAAGGCCAGGAAAAAATGCAATAAAGTTAAGCATGAAATAAATACTCAGTGAATGTATGCAACTTGGAAAGATTTTTACATTAGTCTGAATGTGCCTGGTAAGATTTGTTTCTGGGTTTATTTTGTTTTGTTTTTTACCCTACTAATGTTGTTGAAATAGCAACTATTTTGGTGTTATTATATTTTATACATAAATTTTGTTTCTCAGTTTGCTTTTCTTTCCCCCCATTTAAGATCCCAGAGGCTTATTTTATTAGAGATCCTCATACTTTCCTCCTTACAAAGGACTTTATTAAGGTATATATGTTTTTTAGTGCAAAAAAAAGCGCTCTCAAGACCTGAACTGCATGTCCTCACAGGTTAACATTTTCACATATAACGCCAGTTACTGGAAATGAGAATGGTTAGTTGGTTAACTGAAGCATGCTTGAAAGGAGAAGCAAAGCTTGTCTACAAAATACTAACACTTGGATGAGTCTGCAGCCTGGGAGGAGAGCACCGGGTGAATTTTCTGGACTTTTTTCATGGCTGACTTGGGATATGCCTGCATTGTCACACAGTGTGTTGACCTCTCTCCTTGATGCATATTACTCATGACAGTCCCTCTCCCTTGCCCGCAGGCCATGGAGGCGCAGATACAGAACTTTGGACAGACGCCATCACAGTTGCTTATTGAGCCCCATCCACCTCGGAGCTCTGCCATGCACCTGGTAAGACATAACTGCTGGCCGGGAATGCATTCCCTTTGAACCTGAGGATCCTTTGTAGCTCATAAAGTACCCATTAAGCAACAGTTTTAATGCCCTCTGTTGCCCGTGCAGCTGTACTTTCTTCTGGCAGCAGTGGCTCACAGCGCTCCAGCAGAGCAAGGTGGAGGTTTGAATAGCTTTAGCCTCCTATAGTCCTGGCTTTTCCTGTCTAACATTGTATAAAAAGGCCCTGTCTTCATAAACGCACACTTGATAAATACAAATTTACATTCTTAATTCTGTGAGTATGACTGCAGGCTTTTCTTACAGCGAGCATGTTGTTTTGTTTTGTTTTAAAGGCTGCATTGTTAGGGGCTGATTTATGAACAATGCCTGTTTGACAAAACTGAAGTTTTGGAGTTCAAATCATGCTGGAATCCTCCCGCCTGTTCCCCTGGGAGAATACAATGTATATTTCAAATTTCAATTTGAATGCCAAAACTCATTCCCAACACATTCTTCTCTCTGCTTCATGCAAAGAATCATATGAAATAGCCAGACTGAACAAGACAGATCTCTGTGCCCCTCAGTGCCTTTGATTAAATGCTTAGAGCTAGATATTTTCTTTTAAGTTTCATAAATCGACAGTAATACGTGCAGTATTTTCAATCATTTTATCTATCTACAAGGAAATCACTCTGTCGAGTTGTACACTGCAAAAGTGGGAATTGGTCTGGAAGTGTAAGCTGTGTTATTTCAAGTATGTGTAGATGTCAAACAAAAATAATATTTATTTTATATTCTCAAATATGGAGAATATATTTTTAATAATAATTTAAATGGATAAGTATGAAGAATTGTTTGAACTTCTAGAAATAATTCTATTTGTTATAACAGTGGTTGAAAAAAATAACATCTAAAACAGTACTTAATAATAGTATTATTGTCCATGTATGAAAAACTGTGTCATGTGTAGAGTCATCAAACAGGTTTATAATTTCTTACAGACTCCCTAATAAGTATGTTTTAGATAGAATTAAATTGTCTCTGTTTGAAAATGCTGTATTTCATATAAAGAATTAATTAAGAAAAATGAAATATCTGTGAGTTTTTGAGTCCCTTTTAAAATTTCTTTTTTCAACTGTCGTAGTTTATAGCGTTCATATTTATGATGTATTAATTGATTAATGCTCTTATTTGACTTGTATCTTGATTGTATGAATATTAACTGCTGTGATATTTTGCATATTACTGTACATTAATTAATGCTAATGGTCATTTTGCGCCCTGTAATGATAACCCTTACCATACCTATTCTCTGCTTATCCTCGTGTAATGATCCAATAATAGCTTCTGATCTTGCTCTCCTCCATCACTAGTGTAGACGCACAGGTAGTGTTGTTTTCCCTGTATGTGCACACGCTTGCCTGCTCTTTTTTTAACCTCCTTTTCCCTCAGACCTCCTCACTAATTGTGTTATCCCTTCTGTTTTCTTCTGCTCTCTTCTCCTTTCTACTCAACAGTGTTTCCTTCCACAGAGCCCCCTCATGTTTAAAGATCAGATGCAGCAGGATGTCATCATGGTGCTGAAGTTCCCATCCAATTCCCCCGTCACACACGTAGCAGCCAACACGCTGCCCCACTTGACCATCCCTGCCGTGGTGACTGTCACTTGCAGCAGGCTGTTTGCAGTCAATCGGTGGCACAACACCGTAGGTAGGTTCTCATAGGCACATTTCATTTGAATTTGAAGACCTTAATGGCACAGCTTTGATTTTGAGTGCAGTTTAGCTGGATGTGTGTTAGTCTCACTCACCTGGCTGTGCGCAAAAATTTATTGTTTTTTTCTGGTTTGTGTCAAATAATCAAAGCTTGTGTTTTCTCTGGTGTAGTTCCTGGAAACACTCTCCCTAACAGCAGCACATCACCATGGCAGCCAATCGATCTGTGGTTACATCGGGATCAGTCTTTGATAATGCTTTTCAGGAGAGTGCTGCTGTTCTTGACACAGCTGATATTAACGTGTCCCAGGTTTCAGGAATACATACTGGCATGCCAGAGAGCATACGGCACTGTCTGCTGCTTGAGAGAGATTTCAGGTCTGTCCGGGAGCTTGTCATAAGCCTTCCCCTCAGGCACCATTGGATAACATGGGATCCTAAGCAAGCCTAAGCAGCCAGACAGTGAACTGTTCTGAAGAGAAGTTTCTTCATGCCCTCCCAAAAGCCCATCCAACAATCTCATCCCAAATTTCCCTTCCAGCTCCTCTGCTCACCTCTCTGTATTGCTGCTAGGGCTGTCCTGTGTCCTTACCTGGACAAGTAAGTGCTGAGGTTGTCCCAGGGATTACTAAATAGGTGGTGGGGCCATGAGGTACGTGAAGGGAAGGGCGGGTTTCATTTTCCAAGGTAGCTCCCTGCTGGGGTAGCTCTTATGCTTCAGTATCTGGAAACTCTTGAAGGTTTTGTACCACCTGGGAAAAGCAAGAAGCTACCTTGTATTTGAGAGTGGGACTCTGTAGCTGGCTGAGGAACTTTGTAGGAACTAGGCAAAAAAAAAGAAAAGTCCTCCACTCTTTTTGCACAGGAGGCAGCCTTGGACAGAAGTAGGTCCTCCTGGAGAGGGATTTGTGCTATTTAGTTATAGATATCTACCTCCAGTAGACGTAAAGGGATTGTAGATTACCTAGGAAATTCACTGGCTTAAGTGTAAGCATCTCAGTGAGTAATTCGTCAGGTGAAATAGATCCTGCCCCCTATGCACAAGGCTGGCCAAAGACTGCTGTTAGAAGCAAGACTTAGAAGAATGAATGGGAGATCACTTATAGGCATGCATTTAGAGGAACGATCAGAGCAAGTAAAGTTAATATCACTGAAATCTGAGTAGTGATATAATGTTTAATATTAATTTCATTCTGAAAGTTTTAGTAATGTTAGCAGGGATATTAAATTTTGCATGTATTCAGAAGGTACCTGTTCTCTGTTCACATAAAAACTTTGTGTGGTGGTTTAGACAATAGGACAGGAATAGAACAGGATATCTGATTGCTTTTCACAAATCTGTACATTTATGATACTCCATCAGGAGAAGCTGCTTTAGATGTAAAAATGTTTTGCCTATTTCTTTAAAATAAAAAGGAAATACTTAGAGGGGAAAAAATGAAAATGAAACATTTTTTTTTTTATATTTTATGACAGCATCCTCAATCAAATAGCCCAATGTCAGAAGTGATTCAGAGGTACAGAAATTATCCCCTGATATTTTGATACTCTTTTGACTACCGTTGGCTGACTAATTCCTAATCAGTTCCCCTGTATTTTCAGGGATGCTGCCCAAGTACTCTGTACCCATCATCATTCATGTCTCGTCCATTTGAGGAGGCTTATTTAGTACTCAGGTACCCCTTTCTCATCCAGACTGTCAAGTGAGGGGAAGCCAAAGCTCCTACCCATACTTTAATGTGAAGGAGTCAAGGTCACTATTATTGCCATATCCTGGTTTTCAAGGTTTTCCTTAACAACTGTTATTTGAAGTCATCTAGTTTGGTAGAGGTCATGGTGGCCTTTACAATCCATGTGACTTAGATCTTAGTTTTTCATATAGACTTTTGTAAAACATAAGTCATATTGCAAACATGAAGAATTCATGTCATGAACCAACCGTGAACTAAATTTCACCCCATTTGAAAACCTCTGGTGCAAATTTGAGAGAGGAATGCTTTCTGCATATATTATAGCAGAAAGAGACAGGAAAACAAGACTGGAGAATCAAAACTCATTTGATGATTTTCTTAACTTTTAAATCCTGCTTGGCAATGTCTTTTTTTTTTTGCAAGGGGCTAATCCAGGACAGGGTATTAATTTCCTACTATTACCATAATATTATTTTAATAATCACAACTCTAGTATAAAGGATAGTTTCGTCTACAGAAATGTGTACATGGACCACTTTTACTGCTGTGGGACGTATGTAGAACTTTGGAGTTTGTACACAGTAGAGGGCATTTACATAGTCACCTTGCAACAGAAGCAAATTAATCTGAGTTAATACCAGTAAAGATTTGTCCCAAACTGGTTTGGTTTTGAAAGAAGAGAAAGAAAGGAGGGAATGAGATGTTCTCAGAGTGATGTTTTTCAGAAGATGGCAGAGCCAGCTGTAGAGAAAGTTTTCTTTTACCTCCTCTGGTTGTCTGTCGCAGTATTAGAAAATTGTGATCTCCAGAATGTTGTATCTCCTCTTATGGAGGATATTCTTGTGCAACTTGGCAGCTCCTGATAAAAATTGTGTTTTCATTGGTGACCATTGTGATTTATATGCTAGGAAAGGTACTCAGAAAAGCCAAAACAGTGCTGTCTGGGCATGAGAGCAGATAACACTAAATACGCAGCCCCTGATGCACATTTGAACAGCAAAAGGGCTGCTCAGGATAGAACTAATAGGAGCAATTGTAGCAAATTTACTGTAGCCCACAATTTCCCAGTTGAAATATCTAGATAAATCCATTAAAAGTCCAAGTTTCTGTCACTTACAGTTTTCCATATGTAAGGCACTCATAACAATGTTTAATCCAATTATTCTTAGTTTCTGTGCTGTTGTAAGATCTCATACAGTGCTCAATGTAAAAATAAAAATTCTCTTGTTCGTCTATTTAAAAGTTATTTAATGAATGTGATTGTAGAACTTGTGATGAAATTTGTGCTCATACATTTATAATTACATGAAGAATTAAGAAATGCATATTTGTGTAGCACAGAGGAAGGTATCTTAAAATATTCGTAGAACAAGTAATAGTAAAAAGTTACTTTTTATATATAAAATAATCCAATAATGCAGTTTTAAACATAGATAAATCATATAAAAAATTTAGACAACAAGTTTCCTACGTGCTTTATTCTTCTTTTCATGCGTAGGCCTTCGGGGAGCCCCAGGATATTCTTTGGATCAAGCCCATCACCTTCCAATTGAAATGGATCCATTGATTGGTATGTCAAGATGAAAATGTAGCAATATATTTGAACATGGCATTTTCAAGAATTATTGATTAAGCTATATTTGTATATTATGCTTCATTTAACATGGCAGATAGGAAAATATTTATTCTTGTCAGTCCTGAAGAACTAAATGCATTAGCTATTGATGCTGAATGAATTACATGAGTGCTATTTGTTATTAACATCACAAACAATTGGTATTTAAGAAACAACCAATTAAGTGAGTTACATTGTCAGCCCATATCTATAATTCTGTTCTCTTATCAGGTCATATTAGTAAAATAAGATGTGAGGGTCTGGTAGAGTTTGCATACTTTCATTTCTTACAGCCAGCTCTGTGTACATCAGTGCAGATGCAGATCCGTTTATTTTCATTCGATTTATGATTTGGATTGTTTTAATTGCCATTACTAAATTAATAAAGAGAAGACTGGATCCTAAATTGATGCATGCATGATTGTATTTTTAAAATCCAAAAATATTTGAGAAGGTGAAATATTTTGAGAAATAACATCTGCTAAAACTGTTAGATTGCAGGTCTTGTATTCCTAAGTCATTATTTCTCTTGCAACTATTTGGTTTGTGGTTGTGGTTTTTTTTTTTTTTTTTTTCCAGTAGGCATATTTTTGAGATAGAAATTGGGTATAGGGAAGGTTCTTAAAGACAATTTTGCAGCATTGGTGAGAAAAAAATGCATTTTTAAACATCTCCAGATGAAAAGTTCCTTTTTCGTCTGTGTCAATATTTGTGGCTGAAAGATTTATATACAAGTACCTCAGCAGACTTAGCTTTCTCATTCTGTATGCTTCATTTGCTCATATAATGACAAAGGTTTTCTCTTCAGATTTTCCTCTCAAAAGCTAGGGCACAACTATTGTGCCCACCTGTTCTGGAAATCTGAGTAATCTGTTATTTATTATCTTTCAGTGGATGGATATAAAGGATCTGTTAATTTAAATATGTGTTCTTGGCATGTATATAAACATGGTATTAACTTTTACAAGCAAATGTAAAATAGGTTGGGGTTTTTGTGTTGAGTCTTTTATTTCATGCAGTTGTGAGCAATTTAATTAGAATAACCAAAAATAGGGACAAAAGAAATGTCAGAATATTACCTACATTGTCGTGTTCCTACGTTAGGAGAAACATGTCTGTCAGAGTGAGTTTTATCTTACCTAACTTCAATTAACTGGAGTTGGTTGTCAAGGTTCCCTCTGTAGCTACTGTAGAAAGAGAAACCATCTTCTGGAGTTGTCTAGCACTTGGACAGCTATTACAGGGTGAGATGACTTGCCATGTGAAGCGATTTCTCTCTCTCCAGCAAGTATAGAGGGAGCATAGGTAATTAACTTATATTATATACTGAACTTCTAGAAAGTTAATGTTAGGTGAGAGGGACACGGCTTTGTTGCATTGCCAAAGCCTGTTGTGTCGCAGGAAGTACCGAGCATGTTGGCTGGTTACTCCTAGTCCTTCCTAACAGCTCCATTTTATAGTCAGGGTGGTGGGATTCTGCATGAACCATTCCTTTTCCCTCTGTCTGGGGAAATTTCCAGGTGACATCGCCTCTTTTAACATTGCTGACTGTGGCCTGGCTGCCTGCTTGAGGAGCAGGTGATAAGACAGTGTTGAAAAAGCACATTAGACGTGAGGAGCTTCACTAGCTGTATCCTGATGTCTTTGATCCAGTTAAGCATCTGCAGGTATGGGGGATGCCAAGGTCACACGATACAAGCTGGGATGTTTTCTGTAGGAGAGATACCAACCAGCAGGAGCTGACTTTCTGCAGTATTGTTAGCGTTGACTTGGTATTTTTAATGGACTTCCATCACTTTCCCCTAGTTCAGTTTGGGTTTGGCGAGTACTTCAGCAGAACACTTAAAATATTACCACATATTATGCAGTGCATCAGGCAGTGTAGAAGAAATTGTCATCTCCTGTAAAATCTTTTGTCTTATTCAAAGGGAAACCAGAAATCTCACAATAATTTTGTATTTCTGACACCCATATAGACAGCTCTAAATGTTCATATTCAAAATGCTTACTCAACAACAAATTCACAGTTCATTGAAAGTTAAATGTATTCATTTTCTCCTGTAAGTGGATGACAGGAAGGTGTTGGAATGGCTTACTTGTAAAATGTGTTTTGCATTTTGTTACAGCCAATAACTCTGGTGTGAACAAACGGCAGATCACAGACCTTGTGGATCAGAGCATCCAGATCAATGCACATTGCTTCGTGGTCACAGCAGATAATCGCTACATTCTTATTTGTGGTTTCTGGGACAAGAGCTTTCGAGTTTATTCTACGGAAACAGGTGACACTAAATATTACTACCTGTTCCTTCTTGGGTCACAAAGTGAGCCCTTGTCTTAATACTACCATATCTAATATCTGCGCTTACCCCTCAATAAATGATAAAGGGCAGTTTATAAAATTCTGCATGATTGTTTGAGCATGATAGCTTTAAGATGCTTTTTTTAAAAATGTAAGATAAAGAGTGTAAAAGGAAACAGAAAGGCATACAGTTTTTGAAAGCCATAGTTATATTCAGGGAATTGATCATATTAAAAGGATCAACCAAACTTTTTGTTACAATATTTTCATGACTATATTGTTTCTCTCTATTTATTTCATGTAATAAGGAAGCAGGTTGCGTAGCCTGCTACCAAGAACCAATATTCTGTTTCTTTGTCTGATTGCTTAGCCTAATGTCATTCAGTATATTACTAAAAACTGATTGCAATAATAGAAAGAGGGAGCTGATGATCACAGTAAACCTTAGTTTGACATTAATGTAGAACAAATATACTTTTTAATATAATAATGTAGCACCATTATGGAAAAGTTCATGTGCTGTCTTATGCATATAATTCATGAAATAAATTCACAGATAGTGTTCTAACACCATTGCTTAAGTACTGATGGATCAGTAACTCCACTTAATATTCAGCGACTGCAGCACTGACTTGATTTTCAGAGATAAGGGTTAGGATATGGATTGACACAGATCACAGCCCTCAATAAGACATAAAAAGCAAAGAAAAAAAAGTTTTATCTTTGTAATTTTTTAACTTTTTGTAGCATGTAGTGAACTCTAATTAAGGGCCATGAGGCAAAAATTACATTTGAACCGAATATTTGTTCATGATTTAGTTAATGACTTCTAAATGCAGCAAGGACTTTAAAAACCTGAATTTGTATCACTTTACACTCCCACCAGGAAAATTAACTCAGATTGTTTTTGGCCACTGGGATGTCGTGACTTGCCTTGCCAGATCAGAGTCCTATATTGGTGGTGATTGCTACATCGTGTCTGGGTCTCGTGATGCTACATTGCTGCTTTGGTACTGGAGTGGCCGACATCATATTATAGGTGACAATCCAAACAGCAGTAAGTATCCTGTAAAAAACACCTTCCTAAGAGGTCCTCTGTCACGCCTATTCCTTTCTAGCATTCCTTCTGCTAGCTTCAGAAGGTATTGCCAAATATATTGATTATTTCACTTGCAGGTTGATAAGAAGAGCACCACATGCTAAGCAATTCATTGAGTACTCGCCAAATGTTTAAACAGTCTGTGTGTGATAATAGATAATAGTATGGGAGTAATTCTTAAATTCGTAATTGCCTTTATCACTTATAGCATCATGTCATTATAAACTAGAACAAGATGGTTATGGCCTTTAAGTGACAGGATGTATATCACTATATTTTGACTTTCCCAAGAAATAATTTTTGGCATTTTAACTTACTCCTTTTGTGCTACAGCATGCTATATCAGCTGCTTGCCATTTCAAAAAAGGAATGTCTCACATGCCATGGAATCAAATGAGTTTCTTTGAGAAAGGTCTTTCTATAGCAAGTGAACCTTTGGAGAAGCAATGTGACTGAATAAAAATAGGAAAAGATAAAATGTCAGGAAGAGTTTGCACTTCATTTGCAGGGAACTAACTATCAGTGTTTTGCAGAGTGAACAGGACACAATAATAATAATAATGATTATGATGATGATGATTACTTATATAAGAGGGCACTTAAAATGCACTGCTAATTCCCTTCACCCAAGGGATGAAGGGATCCCTTCACCCAAGCCAGAAATGTGACCACAGCTAAAGACAAGAGCAATTTTTTTCCATATACTAGAGCTGTTTTGTACAACACTAAATCCATTTCATTTAAAGCAGTTTCTGAATTCTGATGATTACTTTCCACACTGGGTTATGGTTATTGCCTCTTTGGATAAACATGGAAAAATCCATCGCTATCAGCTTTGGTCTCTGTTATAAGTACTGACTGGAGGCAGTTGTAGACCCATCAGTTACAGACATCTAAGTGAAAGTATTTCCTCAACTGAATGTCTGGTAGAAAAGTGTTTTATTTGCTACAAAGTAAATATTTTGCAGGAGCAGATTTTTTTATTTGTGTTCTAATTTTCTTCCTTTGTCTGTAAGCAGAGCAAAGGGGAGACAAACAAAAGCCTCACTTTCTCATCTGACTTTCTTTTGCTTCTATAACAGAGGGAAACTGGAGGAGGGGAAAACTAAAATTGTGTTCCCATAACAAATTCCTCTAATTTTTATGTATATTCCAGAGCTTTTTTAGCACTTAATTCTCACATAGGGAAAAATTCAGTCTGAAAAAGAATTTCATGTCAAGGCAGTCTGTTAGCTTGATGGCATTTTGCTTCTTTGAGTGACTGTGTGATTCGTATCAAGTATTAGTAATTTCTATGCCAAGAGTCAGAAAAAAAATAAGAGCTTTCTCCTGCTCCTTTCATTAAAGAAAAAATGTAAGACTTTTTCTTTACTTCCTTTGATTTTATGGGGCTTGGACAGCCTTGCCATTAGCATCTCCCTACAAACTGCTCCAATTCTTTTGCTGATAGATTTATTTTAGTTCTGATACCTTTTTGTCATCATGAACATGTCTGAATGCAAGAAAGTGTAACTTCTTGGAATCTCACGTTTAGTATCTTAGCTGTGTAACTTTGGAAGTGTCTGCCATGGAGAGCCTTAATTTTATGAAAAGAAAGGATATCGGTTGGCTGACAGAAATAAATGAAAACAAACCCAAATTGTATTATTTGTTCTTTGTCTCTGTGTCTATGTGGATAAGGTGCTGTTTTGCTGAAGAAAAGGCCTCATAGTTAGATTAATGGGAGACTGCACTGCAGATGATAGTCAGGTCCAGGCAAATGTAATCTCACAGGCACAGGTAGCAGATCTCAAGAAGATTAAATACCCAAGTCCACTGTGGTAGCTTTGAAAAGTATTGATCAGGTTTCTTACTACTCATGTTGTAGGCATGTTGTAGACTCATGTTGAGGAAGTGTGATGTCATCACTATTATTGCTATCACTACTCACGGCATTAAAGTTATCATGGGTGTGCTAATTATGTACTAGTACTGTACTATAACCAGAACCTTATGTGTTGTAAGCATATCCTTATTAACAGCTACTTTGACTTTTCATGAACATTCATCAGTAGATAGATCACGAGTGATTATATGCCCGACGGATCTTCTGCCTTTTAAAACTTCCACAGTTACTAAATCTTTCTGCTGAAGTAATTACTACTGGAATCTGTTCCCTACCATGAACAGATGACAGTTGTTGTATGGTAGATTCCCTCTATACTCATTTTCAGGAGTGAAGCATTCTCAACAATCCTTATGGAAATGTGTTTGAAGTTTTACATAGTTAAAGCTGCTGAAGTAGTAAATAAATATTTCCTAATCTACTCTTCTTCTATACTTACTGGTAGAAGATTAGGATTTACCTTGCGGGAAAAATGAAAGTGAGATGTTCGCTGTAGGTCAAATCCAATTAGTTAACATCTTTAGAATGAATTTTTAGAAAGATGCAGATGATATTTTCAGGGGGGAAAAGGGGGCTTAGTTTTTTAAAAGCTGTCATCTGGAGACACAGATAAGGTATTTTATACCACAGACTGTAAGAAGGTGAAGAAATTAAAGAAAAATGTCAGCTATAGTAATTATCTGGGTTAGATGCTTGACTTTATAATGATCTTTTAAGCTGAAAGACAGTTAATTATCAATTTCAGCTTCAATGCATCCAATTACCAAAAGGAACTTCAGTTGTTTCAGAAAATGTTGGGGGGGGCGGAAATTGCGGGGCAGGGGGAGCAAGTCCTAAATAGTTTATATAATGTAACATTTGTACAGAAAAATGTAGCTAGCATTTCATTAGAAAACATAGCAAGCAGAATTATTTATTGTGAAATAATCTGGGGCAAAACCTGTCAGAACAAACCCTTTACTGATTCTGCTAAAAATTCCATATTCTAGAATCCATGAGTTAGATGAAATTTTTACTAAACAACATGTATGTCAATAACCTAACCTGTCAGACTGGTGTAGAGCCTTCTGCTGAAAATACCAGTGCAAACAGGTGCTCAGAGGGTGACCTCAGCTCTGTCTGTGGGAAATACAGAACCAGCTCTGGTTTAAAGAGAATGGTGAAAAATTGTGTCTTGGATAAGACTCTTGCAAGTGACTGCTCCAACTCAGTAGTTGAAAACGCGCCTGTGAAAGCATGATCTTCATTTTTATGATTTTAAAATATTTTTTCCAGTCAATGCATCTATGAAGTTATCACTTTTATTCTACAATAAGCATCAAAAAGGAGTTTCCAATTTTTTTCACTTGTCAAAATTTCTTAACGCTTCTCACAATTGGTATTAGAAGACTGAAGTTTTACCATATTTTAAATACAATGTTTTCCATGGATTAGCTTTCAAAAATAGCTTGTGAAAAACCTTCTGGTTAGAATGTTTGTCCAGGAAGTGGGAGACTAAGTTCTCAGCCTCCAGAGACTGGGGGAATTCGAACCCACTTTCCCATATTCACAAGCATATGCTGACTATCAGGCTATAAATTAATGTGGGAGGGGCCCCCTGTGAACCTCCAGCTTTGGTGGAAAGCAAAATTATTTTCTCTGCTCTTGTTTATGGATCTTATGCGACATGATGATTGGATAGAAATAGAAAGAGATCAAGAAATCAAGAACCAAGAGTACATGCCTTCAACAGCAGTATGTAGGGCAAATCTCCCTACTTGTACATTCCCTGGTCCAACAAACTTGGTTTCATGGCTATACAATTGCTGAGCTCCAATAGCAGCGACAGAAAATATCCTTTTCCAGCCTAGACTAGAGGCTGGTGCCTGGGGATGCTCCTGGAAAGTGGGAGATGTGGCATGAATTCCTTCAGGCTGAAAGGCAGTTGAAAGCAGCTTTTTATATATGTTTATGAGATTTTGAGCCTCCCCTTATTTCTTGATCCTTGCTTAGTTAAGTACTGCCTCTGGAAGGAACACTAACTGAATGAAGCTTAGTCATCTCACCAGGGTCAGATACCTACTTTCTAAGCCAAAATTGCCCATCTGCAATAGGTAATCCAGATCTGCACCTTATGCAGTTGATGACCACATTATATAAATCTGCTGTGGTTGAAAGAACAGTGAAAGGAATCTGTTTTCTCTTAGGAAGACCTGGCACAATCACAGGACTTAGTTTGCTTATTTTAATTCTTTGAAGTGATCTGGAAAATGTAAATCTTTGCAGTTCTAAGGATTGAGTAGAAAAGTTATTGTGATAGAGTTTGACAATTTGTGTTTCAATTTTTTTTCTCTTTATGGTATATAGGGATTTGTTTTAGCTGAACTCTAATTTGTATACAAATTTCTTCTCACATAGCAACTGTATTAGTCATCACAAAAAGGAGCAAAGAGAGTACACAATATGCCCTGGAGTTCAACATGTATCGTTATAGTTGTTTTATTTTTATATTTTATGATTGCTTTATTGAATGTCTGTTTCAAACAAGTGACTTTGAAATTGAGAATTATCTCTGAGTCTTTGAACAGATACCAAAGTGGATGATAGAACAGCAGAAAAGTGAGGGACAGATGCTTTCATCTGAAACAGACACAAATTCAGAAACTAATTTGGAAGTGATAAAAATTAATTTGCACACTTTAATTGGAATCAGACTCCTGCATGAAAGAAGGGAAGGGTAGGCAGCTTGTGCTAAAAGCTGATGGAATTTTTTGTCAGGTAAGTATGTTGGACTTGGCCGCTTATCCTCTTGAGCCTTTCTGTGCAATATATTACATTCATCCTCTGACTGGTGTTCTTTAAAAGGATCAATGCTATTCCTGTTTTGTCCCTAGAGCCTGAAATTTCATTGATCTCGGGACTTGACATTTCTCATTACCTATTGTAGCTTCCAAGAAGATGGTCACAAGAGGTGTGAGTTAACCCTGTTTTTTCTAACGGGAACTGTGCTGACCACTGTAAAAACCTGTGTCTATCAGTCCTAAACTGGGTTTGTTTAGCATTATAATGTAATCCTCAGAGGTGCTAACAATTTGTCCTATCCCAGTGAGTATGTTCTGTATGTACCTCAAAGGGAGGGCAAGCGCTCTTTCTCAAGTTAACCTGCACTTTTTTTAAGTCTGTCATGAAGTATTCCTTTATGTGTTCATTTTACATAACATATTTTTGAAACATTTTTACATGGTGAACATTGAAGGGTTTGTGAGTTTGTCTCTTGAAACAGTAGTTATTCTGAACTCAGCATATTTACTTATTCTTTTATATCCCTCTACATTTTAGTATGCCCTAGTTTAACCTTGAAAGGGCATCGGTTTAAAAATAGCCACCAGTATGTTCTGTACCAAGTGGACTGGATGGCTGTCTGAAGGTCCTGCACAAGCACATTGGCACACATGCAATCTGCTTTGCCTGTTTAGAGTTATTATGGTACTTGTACGTTTGTACAATCTGGGTATCAATTTTTAAAACACAGTATCTTAGCGCTGTTCTGCCAGAGTAGAAGCACTTTGAAAACTAGTGTGTAATTTTTACTTGGCACCATCTCTACTCTGGTAGCTGAAGACCCCTCTCTCCTAAGACTGCTGCACAAAGGTAAATGTGCCAGCAATACACCTGAACGGATGGGGTTATATCTAGCATTTTATCAACAGATGTCTGTGCCCATGCTTTGCTGCACACCCCATGGGAGCTGTACAGTGCAGGGTGGTTCAGCAATTTGCCAAAGTTCCCAAAGCAATTTAGTGGAAGACATAGGAAGAGACATAGCAAATCCTTACTGACCTCTCCTCTACTGTATTTTTCCTTTTAGGGTCTGGATGGATGTAAGGTACCTGGAAATCTGCTCACCTGGGTGTATTGCTTGTAGATATATACAGTGCTGCTCACATTCCTCAGCAAATAAAGCAGTTCTGCCAGAACTGAGAATATTTTGAATATATGAATATTTTTCTGTCAGCAGTCTTTCTTTTACAACCGTTGCTCCTTCATGTTGTGGACATTGTTATTGGCTATTTCTTCTTTTGAAATATTCCTATTTATTGATCGTAGCCTTATCTTTTCGTCAAACTCCAGGATGTTTTTTTCTGACAGTAAAAATTCAAGAATGCTATTACATTTTCACTTCCATGAAAGTATTCACTTCCATAGTATTTTCTAAGTTTTTTTCTGATGAGTATACCCTCAAAAATGCTAATACTAAAGTAAATAACAAAATTATTTTCAGCAAGCAATTCAGCTATGGTCTTGTACTTGCTGCCATCAAAGTCAGAGATGAAATAGCTGAAATTTGCCTTGTGGTCTCATTTTTTTTTTTTTTTTATACAGAAGGCTCTTAGGTGTGTCCCCATAGCAATCTGTACATAATTCCTGGAAAAGGACAATATGAAAGAAATAATAACACTGTTCTATTTCTTTTCTTCTTTTGTTTCCTTGCCATGCTAGAGCACCGTTTGTTCTAGAATAACCTTAAAGTAGTATTAAGCATTATATTTTTCAGAGAGAAGGGTATTTAATTTCAGACTTTGTAGAAAAACTTACTTGCTTGGAAATACAATGCAGCTTATTATTTTTTTTTCCCTTCTGCCCTGTAGTAATTCAGTTCAAAGGTGCTCCATTGGGGAAATTACAGGGAGTTTACAATGATGGTATCTCAGTTCTTAGGTAGGATATTTTCACCTGCAATTCCCTCAGAGCTGCAGCCTTTGACCTCTGTTGCATCTATCAGTGGTGATGTGACAGTGACAGAATATTTTGTTAGATTTTGAATGATTCCTGGCGTTCACAACTTCTGTCCTTAAAAATAAAATGTAATATGACTGAGGTTCTCTTCCCCATGCCACAACTTTTCCTGTAGAAAGTATCACTGAATATTTTTTTCTTAGAGCCCTAAGGGGGAAAATCCCATTTTCAATTACTGTCGGACTGTTACTAATAATAATATGCCATTATTAATTTGTATTTACTGAAAAACAGAACTCAAAGATCTATGTTTCAGTGCAATTGCTTCTTATAAGCATTTTCCTTCATAAATCAAGTAGTCAATTAACTATGCTCATTTTTCATATTCTGACATTTTAGTTTCATGATATTATCATGTTTTCCTAGGAAACCCTGAGGAAAATACCCTTTTGAAAACTGTGTTATTTCTTTTCCCTCAAAAAAAATCTAATTTCAGTCATTCACCTTTGCAGTCTGATGACACTGCTGTATACACCTCTGTGATCAGAGCTTAAGCCAAGATGACCCTTAGGCATAATTCTTCTTTATTCCAGGAGGACATATAGTGTGTGGGGGGAGGGAAGTGGAAAATTCTGTATTTAGTTGGATGATTTTTTTTTCTTTTCATTTTTCTGTTATGTACCTGAAACAAACAAACAAACGAACAAAAATCCAACTTCAAAAGGAAGTGGGATTCTCAACAGCAATGATAAAAATCTAAATCTCCAAATACAGCTAATGGTTGATGATATCCAAAAAGCATCTTTCTCTGTATTTTCCAACATCTATCCTTCCCTAGCAGTAAAGCCCAATTTTCAGTTCACATCTTCAGTTTCCAGACCGGAAAGATTCTTTTCTTTCAGGCTAGATTAAAGATTGGGAAATTAGGATTTATTGGTGTAGCTGTTTACGTTAGAGGTAGGGAAGTGTCTATACAATGCAGTGACAGGACCAGGTAAACTGACCCACCCTGTACTATTGGGTCCAAAAAGAGTCTGTGAATCCATGGTTGGTAGTTCTCAGCTGGTTCAGAAAGATAGTGAAATACACCAAATTTATGTAGGGTTCCGCAGGAAGTACTGTAGGTTCACACTAAATTTTGAAGGACTATTGTTGTATGTAGTTCTGGCTACCCAAATTTTAAGAAACGACTTGGAGCTAGACAGGCACAGAAATGGGTTGCTACAATGAATAAAAAGAGGCATTTTTTATAAAAATAAAACTCTGTCTTTTAGAGTTTGGTCTGAGGAACAACTGAGAGGGCTGATTTATTCTGTAAGTACATGAGTGGGGAAAACACAAGAAGGGGAGAAGATCTGAAGCTAAGGGACAGTGCTGACACAAGAACAAAGAAATACGAGGTAGACAGAAGTAAGTTCAGGCTGCAAGTCAGAATATTTCTCTCCTTTAAAGTAAGAAAGGTCTGGAACATCCTACCAAGTCACATACCCGGATAGCCATTTCATTAATTTATTGACAGGTTTATATAATATGAGTGCCTGCAATAAGAAATACTTAATTCATTGACCCACAAAAGTCTGTGAAAACCTCCATTCCTAATGCATATCTTTCAGAAGCCCATGCTAATATTGCGTAGCTACTTGGGTAGTTCCCTTTTTAATTTTAGTGTTTAACCCTTTTTCCAGTTGGGAAACTGCATTTTATTGCAGGGTTGAAATGTGTGCAGCCATTCACCCATTGGACCTTGCCGTGCCATTAGCTGCAAGATAAATTTTTGTGCGCTTGGACATCTTTTACGCCTGTGACTCCCAGCTACAGTGGTCAAGTCACTGCATTGCTGCCTGTGCAGCAAAGAGAGAAAACCCTTTAAGCACTTAAGCCTTATTCTCTATATTAGTTGTATGACCCTCCTTTAGAGCTCATTTCTGTGAATGTGGGTACAAACTTTAATCTTTCTTATCTACAGTAGCAAGATATTTCTCGACTCCAGTTTGCTATTCTAGGGTATTGCATTTAAAGTTACTGTTGAGGGAGTTTTCCTTTCTGGGTCCATAAATCCTTCTCTGTCTCACTGCCTTCCAGAACAGTCTCCTCTCCAGCGAACAGAGCTTGTGCTTGTCCAGGAGTGTCAGCCTTCCACCTGGCTGTATTCAAAATAAATACAATAAACCACATTTTGCTACCTTTCTGTTTAACTAAGCAATGCAGAGAATGTTATAATAATTTCTTCCTCTCTTCATCATATGGTTGCTTGTGAATCTTTGTACCAGTTTTATACACAACCATATCTTACCAGCAAAGATTTTGTATTATCCTGTAGATAGCATTATTGGTTAGGATTCTGTCAAGAATCAATTCCCAGCTCCTAATTGGACACCCTAATTTCCTGTATCTGAATATGTAGCTCGTAGTAAATACCTTTCTATGGACCAAAATTTTTAAGATCTATCATTGAACCCGCTTCTATGCCATCCATGTTGTCCACATTCAGTTCCACGTAAAACAGGTTTAAATCAAAATGTTGTATTACTAAGACAAATATCTTGGAAAAAAATACATGGACGCCATTTTAACACAGCCATCTTTATCAACTATACCTCTCATGCTGTTAAAAACAAAGAAGCTTGCTTGACAAGATTGCTATTCCAGTACAGCACGGTGACTGGCATTAATGAGATTTTTGCTTCCAATTCTTTGTTGACAGAACTGTGGATTAACCATTTTGTTATTTTGCATAGGATTAATGTTACAGTAATTCATCTGTATTTCCCTAGCTCATTTATTTTATCCTTTTAAAGTATTTGAACTATACTGGCAGAACTCCAGTTCTTTGGAATTTGCCAGCTTTCTATATTTCATTTGTACAAAGTAAATATAACCAGCTGAAATCTATGTTATCTAGCAAGTTGCTAATTTTTTGTTACTGGTTATCTTTCTTTGCCTGGCAAAGCAATATCAAATACTGAGCAATTCCCTACTTCATATAGGCGATTCACCGTTAAGATGTCAGCATCTGTTATTGATAGAAACAACAGAAATGTTGCTATTTGTCATATAAATACTCCATAAATGCCCGGTTGTTTGAACTCAAAATAAAATACATTTCACTTCTGAATAGAAAAAATAAATATTTAAGGAGTAGTCTATCCCACTCTTCAATAAATTAAATGGGATAAAAATGGGACAGTTATCCACGGTGATATATTTAACATTATGTATACCCATAACCACCTTTAGCTATAATTTTAATCTGTAAGCATTCAGTATGTCTCTGAACCAGTAATGTCTATGCAACAGTAGTATCTTTCTAGTACAGTCCTGTCCCTCCTTTCTTCTTTTCTGACCCCCAGTTTCATGAAAGAAATTATGACCATTAATACAGGAACACCCTCAATTCATGCTGCTCTTTAGGTTCCTAGCAGAAGTCTGGAGGCATAGAGGTCCAGTAGCAGACCTTTACATTACAGCTGCTTTTAATACCACCACACTTCGTGTTCTTTATCTGAAATACACATTTTCAATATTTTTAGGTAATGAAACTGTCATGTATTGTTATAATTTGTGTATTGTAATGTTTACAATTACATTACATGGCGCACAGTCCATAATTTCTAAACCAAGGAAGTTTTGGTTTTGAATTAACATTTTTGTTAATGTATGAGTTGGGAATGAGTATGAATTGGGAAGCTCTGCCTGTGAAACCATGAGATCTGAATTGATTTTACTCAGAAACCTAAGTATGAGATATTTAACCACACTGCACCTCTCTTTGATGCTACTGATTTCAGGCAAATTGCAGCAAAGTTCTTTTGTTGATGGAACAGATCTCGTTTGGCGTTCCTCTGTTCTTTGCTCTTTTTGTTTTAATTCCCATGTGGGTTTTTTTTTACAGGTGATTATCCAGCTCCTCGCGCTGTTCTAACTGGTCATGACCATGAAGTTGTCTGCGTGTCAGTCTGTGCAGAGCTGGGACTTGTTATCAGTGGTGCTAAAGGTCAGAAATGTTTTTATGCTTTAAGTCTGTACAGTTTTAGAGCCTTTTTTAGTGGTACTTCTCAGTCTTCCCTCAAGCTACATATACTTTAATTATCTAAAGCCTCCTCTACTAAGGCGTGTAGTATTTCTGGGGGAATCTGCAACAGTTTACTCTGAATGTTATTATTTACTATCAGGGCTTACAAGGTTTGAACACAAATTAAGTTGGTTGTTCCTTCCAGCCTGTGCTGCTATTCCCCCTTGGACCTGGGAGAGTAGTTGATAAAAATTTGTACAACAATTCATAATGACATTTACTGATCTTGAAGAAACTTGTTGGTAGAGACCTGTATTTGGGGGAGGGCCAGCTGCAAGTTCTCCACCCTGACCACAATTGAATGGCAGTTTGTAGGACTGAGCTCAGCCTTAGCAAGGGAGGCAGGGTCAGTTTGTCTGGTTTTGAATCTGCGGACAGCATTTTGTCTAGTAGGGTTTGGTTTTTTTTTGGGTTTGTTTTTTTTTTTTGGTGAGGAATTCCAAATAATGAGGAGTTTGCAGATTTGTTGTTACCTCTCTTCTGTTAAGCTTTTTGAACCATCTGTTCACACTTTCTCCCTGTTAGTTATCTGTGGAATCCAGAGTACCCAACAATTGCCAATACAAATGTTCAAAATACCTTTCCAAACCTGCAGCGGTCTCCTGTATAACTGGTAATCAATGTAAATGAAACACGTGCCTCAATGAATGTTTGCTTCATCTTTCTGTGTTCTGTTTCTCCTTTATTTGTTCCATTTTACTTCTTCTGTCCACCTTCTCCTTTCCCACTTAATTCCATGTCCACTTTTCTTCTCCCACTGCGCTCTCTTGTTCAGCTTCTTCTCTTAATTTGGCAAACTGCACGTCTTTTTTCCTTTCCTATTTGCCTCACTCTCTTTCCCCTTCTCTCTCTCTTTTGTGCTACGTTATCTCTTCTCCCTTATTTGCTTTCCTTACATTGCCCCTGTCCTTCCTTAAGGTTCTTCTTCCTTACATATCTTCCTATCTCATTTCCACTCCACACCTACATCCACATCCAGCCACTTGCTTCTCTGTCTACAGCGATGCCCGTTTTGTTCATCTCTGTGGATATCCTCATATTCCTTTTTAAAAAGTTTGCTGCTTCTGAGGTTAAGAAGGATGTGATGCTTGTTCTGCCCACTTTTGCTCACAGCTGAGCTCCTGGGTTATCGCCATTTATACTGCCTCGGAGCTCAACATTTATTTTCAAAGCTGAGTGTGAAACTTTTGAGTAAAGGCATTTTTAACAGGAAATCCTAATGGGTCATTAACTCTCGTAATGACATACTACATAACAGTCGTAGGTGAAGTCAAGACA
Source organism: Falco naumanni (assembly GCF_017639655.2). Taxonomy (NCBI): domain Eukaryota; kingdom Metazoa; phylum Chordata; class Aves; order Falconiformes; family Falconidae; genus Falco; species Falco naumanni. The sequence goes on along the minus strand of NC_054055.1, from coordinate 12,812,765 downwards.
TTTATGAAAAAAATGTATAGTGACACTGAACCTAAAGTTTTTCTTGCAGCACTGCTATTTCTTATCTTTTAAGGCATCTTTATACACTCTTACTGCTGTAATAGTGTACCCTTTTCAACTATTCTTTTGCAGGTCTTATCTTATTAAAGTAGCTGGAATCTGTACTCAGTTATCTTCTGCTTCATTAAGTATATGACGTTTTGGTAACATATATTTCTGGAGGTAAAAGCTACTGGAGAACCCAAGACTTTTACATCAAATCCAGAATATGTTTGTAATTGATCAAGAGAAATGTATACCCAGTCTGTCCTCTGAGTTACTCTCCTCATGCTCTTCCTCGGTCGAACTCTAGTCCATATATAAATGCAGAGAGAAAAAAAAAAACCAACCCGGTTTTATTTCTGCTTTCCAGCAGATGCCTGTTTTAAAGCTGCTTCTTCAGTTTCTGTCCTTTCCACTCCCTTTCCAGTTTCTTAGGTTGCATTTCGTGGCAGTGCTGCATTGCTCTGCCATCCTGCCTGAGTGCTGCCTGTGCTCCCTCGTGGGGAGCCTGTCCCTCTGGAGCTGGCTGTGGCAACGCGGTAACACACACGGTGCTCCAGAACCTGCTGCGGCAGGGAGACAGCGCATATAGGACTCTTCTGAGAAAAATCCTGTGCATCAGGTTGATGTTTGCACGTTCTTATCCAATAAAACCACAAAAGGAGTGGTCAGTCTGCATGTCTTTACAGTAACATCTTAAATCAGATTTTCTTTTTGCCTTTTCTTGTCCATGTCAATTCAGCTGTGAAGGCATTACAATTTTATTTTGAAAGATCTAACGGTAATTATTCTAAAGGTGGAGGCATCACTTCATGTAACATTCTGGCATTTCAGTATTTCCAAAGCTGAAACTCAACTATTTAAGAACATTAGTTAATTCCATTGCAGTTGTAGCTCATGGACCCAGCCAGGCTTGAGGTCACTCTTTATAAGGCTTTATGCAAACACAGATGAAAACCTATACCAGAGGGCTCATGGGTGAATGCACTGATGCTGTGATTCATTCTACCTGGGCAAACCCAGCTGCTCTGTGAATTTCAGGGAAGTTAGAAGGGCTTAACGTGAGGTGGCTGAGTCTGCCAGAATGAATTTACTTTCAGGGTCATGAGCCAGTTGTGTGAGGAAGAGATTACTTTGCTGTCCAGGAGTATCCTGTGATTCATAAAAGAAAACATTTAGTATTTACTATGACTCATTACGTTTACCACAGAAGAGACTCTTTTTCTTAGTAGGAATACAGATCTCACTTTCAAATGAGCTTTTCTCACAGATCTTGAAATGGAAATAGCCTAGGTTTGCATCTTAAAATGTACATTGAGGATTTCATAGCTGTTTTTTTCTTTCATCAGTAGTCATAAAAATATATTAAAATCTCATATTATTATCTCTCTAGAGTAATAGCAGTTACAATGTGGTCTCCTAAAAGCTCTAATAGTACAGACATCTTAGTAACTGTTGGCTGTCAGATGACTTCCATTGTTAAAACAATTTAGGACTGAAATTTATGCATATAACATATTCGTTGGGAGAGAGGACCTACAGGGACTGCCATTGTCTATAGGGGAAATATGCAGTGATACGATTATATGCCCTCTGGGAGTTGCTCCTACTAGTCACTGATAGGGCCCCATCTGTTTAATGTGAATGGGCAGGCTAAAGAGAGTTCATGTTGTTGGAGGAAAGCAGTAAGGCTGAGGCTTCTGAATGCTTGGAAAAAGGAAAGAATATTTTAGAAGGTAGATCAAGGAAGACTCCTACCGGTTTATGTAAATAATAAACTACCAATTTTAGGCATGTTGTATCTATTTTCTTAATATGCTAGCTCTTGCATTTCTTCTTCTGTTGTATATTTTAAATTCTTTAACCAAACATTACATCTCCTTATATTCTATGCAGGACAAATGTGATATAAATGTGTATTATGCATTGCTTTTGTGCACAGCATATATAGTTTGTATAAGTAGCAAATATATGATATATTATGTTTTCATATACAGAAGGTCCTTGTCTGGTACACACAATTACTGGAGATCTGCTGAGAGCCCTGGAAGGAACAGAAAACTGCTTGTATCCTCGCTTAATTTCAGTATCTAGTGAAGGTCACTGCATTATCTACTATGAACGAGGACGGTTCAGCAATTTCAGCATTAATGGCAAACTCTTAGCTCAGATGGAGATCAATGATTCAACCAGGGTAAATCTAAATGCAAACAAACATTTGTTGTGTCTCACCTTTATGTATTAAAATAAATTTAATGTATTTGCCCTGTGATTTAAAGGAAATATGCGTAAAAATTGATGCCTTCTGGTTAAGTCATATTCAGACACAGATCCTCTTTTCTCCATCTCCAAATGCAAAAATGCACTTGAGCTTTTCCAGAATAAATAAGAACAAATTGTTTATGATCCCACATGATTCCTGGAATGTTTGTTTGGAATTAAATTTCAGTGGGAAATATATCTTTAAAACAAAATGCTCTGAAAAGAGTCCATTCTTCATTTATTAGCCAAGACATGAATTTGTGCCTTCAGGGCTCTGCTCTGTCACTAGCACTTGAAGCAGCATGAGGAATGCAGATCGCTGCTTTGCTTTAAGTGTTAGCGATGGCACCGACTGTTGTGAGACAAACACTGAAATGTTATGTGCTGAACTCAAGTCTTTGCAGATTCATTTAAACAGCTTTTTGGTTATATATCATGTTTCAAACCACACAATTTTACATTTGGAGACCCAACATTTGTTGGTTTACTTTTTGATTGGGGAAAAAGAGGAGTGGGAGCCTTTTTATTCAAATTTAAAGTGGCCAGAGCAAAAGAAATGCTTATAAGTTTATTAATTTTTTGTAGTATTAACCTGTTTCCATAAAAGCTGACTGTGTGCTTGGGTTTTGTCTTTCCCCCCTGAAGGCCATCCTCCTCAGCAGTGATGGGCAGAACCTGGTAACAGGGGGAGACAATGGTGTAGTGGAAGTGTGGCAGGCCTGTGACTTCAAGCAGCTCTATATTTACCCTGGCTGTGATGCTGGCATAAGAGCTATGGATCTGTCTCATGATCAGAGGTGAGTTTGTCGTTAATGTTTGTATGTAAATGGTAAAATTGCACAAAGTATACATCTCCATGAACTGTATTGAAGTGTGAATTTATGGTATGCAGTCATTAACAGGATACGGTACAAAACGGTTACCCCAGTTGTTGTTGATTTGTCTGACTCAGCATTTTTCCCGATCCCTAAGTCTCACAGCACAAGCACGTAAAGTAACATGAGGTCTTATATCCTTGAAGTCAGTAAGCCAAAGGCTCAGTTAGCAAAGTATGAGCAAAATTACATTAACTTAAGCACATAGGAACGGTCAGGCTGGATCCGAGTGCAGTAGTGCCTTAAAGCCCATTACAAAAGTTTGTGGTACATTTCTGATTTTCACATATGTAGAGCTTGAGAACTTGGGGTTGCATCTAGACTATAATGTGTAATACTATCAGTGGATCTATCCACTGGGAGTGGGTGTGATCCTTTCCTTTGACCTTCTTGAGCAATGGGGATGTGGTGTAGAAGCCAAGATTTTTGAAGTCACTGCTGTGGCACTAAAATTCCCACTGTAAATGTCAAAGATATATGAAATTGATCCCTCAGTCTTCTATTGTGATTGTAATGAAAGTCTATATGTTGCATTTATGCAGGATTATGAGTGGATTTGCTGTGTACATCATGCATCAGTATTGTATTTCTTATTAATATACAAACTCATGACATGCAAAGAATTCATAGGATATTGGAAAAATCATGCAGCATTCATTTAAGTTTTTTTTTCTTACACTTATTAGCATTCCGATGATATTAACCCATTTCGCAAAGCAACAAAAGCAACAAAAACATGTATAAGTAGATGACTTGAAACAAGTTTTTTGTCTCAGATTTAGTCTAATTGAAACTAACTAACTGGAACAGGCCTATTCACTTCTGGAGCTTTGCCAGTTTATGCATACAGTACTGTGCTCTGTTTGAAGAGATTTATTTACACTGCAAAAAATTTCAGCTAGCCTATTTTCTCTATTCCTTATTGCAATAACAGGCTGAGAAGCCCCAGCTGTGCAAAGTGCTTTAAGTACCTGCTTAGCTTTAGTCACATAATTAAGCAGAAAACAGCTTTTGTATAGTTTGATAGAAGTAGTGATAGATATCTAATTCCCTTTTAAAACTCAGCTACCAGAATTAGAGGATATGTGATAACTGGAAAATCACCTCAGCTATTGCCACCAGAACAGCGTAAATATGGGGCTACATTTCAATATGAAGCTTTTTAGGAGTACCAAGGTGGGATCAGCTTGTAATTAAGGGATCGGTTCAGCTGTCTTCACAGAGGCATCTCATTCTGTCTGGGAGGCCATGGGATACCCAGCTGATCCCAGCCGCAGCCCCGAGTGCAGAGTGCTCCAAGCCCCATGTCCCAGCTGCCAGCCAGCATAGACACATCAGCTGTCCTGGGGTACCTCCAGTGGCACAAGGTGCTGAAATTAGGCATCTGGGTTCTAAAACACCTAAATGAAGGTGCCTTCATGTGAGCTATGGGAACAAACTTCTGTAATAAAAATGAAAATTTATTTGCTACAGCCTGTGGAGTCTAGAGGACAATGAAGCTCACTCTAAAGTACATGCCCAGTGACCTGCAGGGAGTTGGTCTCAGGCTGCACTGGGGGTACTGACTGGGGTCTCATTCAATTGCCTACCCGTAGCTAGTTAGTACTGTTTGAGATACTTTAGAGGTCTGAGGTACGTACCTGGGGTGGCACACATGACAAAGCACCCAGTGAAAACCCACACCCTTCTGGAGAGGCAGCTGGAGGCAAGGCAGGGTATGTGAGAGCGTGTCAAACGGTGTGATGCTTTTACTTATGTGAAGGTGCCTGAATGGACCTCCAGGTCTCCCTTGACCTTCCTATAATGGGAAGATGGAAATTTGGCTCATATGGCGACACCTAAATGTAGCGTCTCGTTTGCAAACTGAATCCTGCCCATGAGCTTAATCTTCAGACAGTGTTGCAAAAAGAGCCTTTTCTTTTAGCTTTTTTGCTGTTTATGGTAAACCATTGCTTGAGAAGGTAAAAGAGGATTAACAGGACCGCCTGTTCTATCTTTTTCAGAACTCTGATTACTGGCATGGCCTCTGGCAGCATTGTAGCTTTTAATATAGATTTTAACCGGTGGCATTATGAGCATCAGAACAGATACTGAAGCGGAATGAAGAACTGAAAGCCCAGGTAAAGCTGAGAGCACAAGTGCTGCAATGAAAGGTGTAGTCTCTGGTGGAAAACCACGTCTGCATTGACCTCCGTTGTACATTCCATTACACCCAGCAATAGCTGTACATTGTAGTCAGCAACCATTTTACTTTGTGTGTTTTTTCACAACTGAACACCAGCTGCTGAAAAGCAAGCTTGTATCATGTAAATTATATGAATTAGGAGATGTTTTGGTAATTATTTCATATATCTTTGTTTATTGAGAAAAGGTAGTAGGATGCGCCACAAGAGACTTTTGAAAATTCTGGGGAACCTTGTGTCCAGTTATTTCAATGTTTAGGCTTTGAACCTAACATGCATCCCATCTCCAGCCTCTTTTCAAGCTGAGATAAAAAAAATACGTTTGATACTTTGTACATCAGATGCACATCTTAACTTTAAAGGGATACTTTTGTAAAAGTAAAACCTTGTATAAAGAACAAAACTGTTTCTTAATTTTATTGTGGAGTTACAACTTGCATGTACTTTAAACCTGATGTCTTGAAGGAACAGGTGCATTCACACAAATCAAACTGGAGATCTGCCTAAGGGTACAGCTTGTGTTAAAGGGTTGAATTTGGGCGCAAACAGTAATTTTGACATTTCCACCAACACATGTTTTTTCACCTTTTGAATCTAAACTTTACCCCTCTTAAGTGGAGTTCTGCTCATGAAGCATTTGGATAAAAAGCCATCATTTGCCATATTTATACAATAGAAATTGAATTCCTCCCTTTTAAATTCAAAGACTAGAAGGAAAGGGAGCAAAGAGGGAAGTTCAGTTTAATGCTTTGTAATGCTTAATAAATTCCAATACAGATAAAGTGCTATACTTCTGGATTATTAACATTTGGCATACAAATCATGGGCAAGAAAGCCCCCAGTGATTTTTTCCTTTATCTTTCCTCTGAGCAGCTTAGTTTATTTGACAGCCTTAGCTTCATTGTAAAGGTAATTGAGGTTATTCTTTTTGGTTCTTCTGAAAATCTCACCTGAAGCCACTCAAACTAAGGCACTTCATGTTTTACAATACTGTAATGATAACTATTGGAATAATTTTCTGCACATTGTACTGATCAAATTACACACCCAGGGGTATATACACTTTAATTCATGTTTCTTCTTTGTATATTTGGTGACTGTATTGTCATAGATGTACATATTGTGTCGGTAGGGCTATGAGGCATGTAACAGGAATGTAATTTTCTCAGAATTTACACTCACTTGCAGTCATTTATTTAAAAAGATAATGGATTCTTTGTATTGGCACTTTGCACCAGAAACATATCATTATTTATTGATGTGATTACTTATTTGTTATCCACCTTGTATTAGTAAGTTTAGCACTGAATTTCCTTCTTCATTGTTGTTTGTATTTATGATTCTGAAATCATGGGGATCAACGTAATGATTAAGTTATTCATCACCCGTCTGTAAGCAATATCTTGAGTTTGTAGCTTAGAATTGGGAGACTATTGAACATCTGGAAGACAAGTTCATTTCATCTTGAGATCATGGTGAAATATTTTGGATATATAAATTCCTTAAGCTATTGTAACCATGTTTTATTGCAAAGATGTAAAATATGCCAGATGTGTGTGAGTTGGAAATCAAAAAGAAAAATAAAATATGCAAAGAATTCAGTGATTGTTTTTCATTTCAATGAACTTTTCATCAAAACATTCACATTATCATTAGGAACAAACAATTATTTTAAGAAATCCTCTCTGATATGCTATGTTTATACCAAAAATTATGCATGCCTGGGTTGCTGTATTTCCTGTGGTCTCAGGAACTAAAACAGAGGTTACAGAGTGTGTTTTGCAACTCTTTTGATTGTCAGTACACGGAGAGAAGTTACTAAAGATACTTTGATCAACAGAAGTGAAAAATCAAAGCCTGTAAGAGATATTTAGGATTCTTGTGAATAGGCAATGATCTTGCATAATAGACCTCACAGAAAGCAAAGATCTGATGAAAGCCATTTTGGGTATCAATATCTGATAAGATGAAATTAAATTCATTTTGCCTTGGGCACTGAAAGTTAGATATATACACTCCCATAGCAGAACAAAACAGGTGGGATAAATTGCCTTTTGGAAATGCTGAGGTCCCTACAAAGATTATAGCAAGTGGAAATACAGTTAGCTAAATGTCAGATATCTAATTTAAGGTAACAATGGTAAGCAAAATACTTTCCTCATAATTAGAAAACTCCTGATAATAGACTAAAAAGCAGAATAACAGCCAACACTTCAATTTGTTGCCCCTACTCATTGCCTTCCTATTTAGAATGATTGTTCTTTAAACAATTATCAAAATGAACTAAAGCCAATGTTTGAGAATCTTATTAGAATACTGTATACATTTTAGCAGATAAGTATATCAATCAGCTTTTGAAGCAAATAAACTAACTTGATTGTTCTGGGGCTGGGGGAGAGATGGGGAGTAGAGGAAAGGATTGGTATGTTAATTGCAGCTTGTGAAACAGTTTATTGGTATGTCACAATCTCCATTCCATAATTATACAAGTTTCATCCCTAATTTCATGTTTTATTCAACAAATTGATTAAAAAAATATGCACCATTGCAGTTAAACAAAAATGAATATTACTAGTATCTTAATTAATGCTGCTGTTTGCATGAAGTCTCGCAGCAATTGTGTGAAGTGCAATTTAGTCACAAATGGGAAGGTTTTGTGCCCAAGCAAGTTTTTTTTATGAGAAATTAGCCATGGGCTACAAAAAGAAAAAAGTCCTACTCTATTGCATTCATAGGTAGGGGCACCCAAAAAAGTCAGCCTCATAATAATAATAGTAGTAGTAGTAATAATAGCAATAATATACCATCTCCACTATGGCTTATGCTATAAAAATTGAGTTTCCATAAAGGCATAGGTCAAGGAGAATGTATTAACAGGCTGGTATAGTCACATAGACCAGCTTGATATGGTTTTTGTGGTGAAACACCACTGTTGCCTTTTAGTCTCTATTTAACTTCTGGGGTTTTTTAAGAAAAAAATGTTATGATGTGCCGGGATATTTAAATTCCTTTGTTGTTTTTGTTGATTTGTTAATTACATTATTATACACGATCTGTTGCCGGGTCTTTTAACATAAGAAGAAGCAGATCTCCAGTTTATATCACAAGATTTTTCCAAAGCTTCAGCTGCCCCATTTCTGTTGCATGGTAAAGCTGGGCTGACTCACCTTTTTTCTCTATAGAAATGAGACTTACTGATTCCAGGGAAACTCTGAAAGCTGCCTGTGGAAGATGAAGCAGCTTTGACCAAACCAGTTAAATGTGACCAATCTCTCAGCTAAGGGAGATGTAGCACTGAGGATACAACAAAAATATACCTGCAGTGAAATTAAGGTGCAGTTATTGGCTGTGTTCCTGCCAGTTAGACTTAGGTTAAGAATTGGACTATAAGCCAATGCCATACCAGGAGGATGGTGCAACAGCTATGAGGCTTATTCCTTGTCCAGATCCTACCACTGTTGAGGAGAATGCTGCTTTCTCTGTAAGAGGAAAAATAAAAAAAGGCTGATGCATTTTACCCCAAGGAAAGACTAGCTAGGCTTAATTTACTGGAAAAGCCTTGGATAAATAATGATTATGTTGATAGAGAATCTCATGGGTTGTGCTTGTAGAGCTAAAAATGCTGCCTGTGAACAACAGTTGCGGTGAATTTTTGCTATAATATCACCCCGTTGACAAGCAAGCAGGATGTTTGAAGCAAGCCTCGTGCTGCCAGGGATAAAAGTGTTTGAAGTAGACACGGGGAGTGAAGGGCTGACTTCTGATAACAGCAAGAGAACCATCTCCTGATACAAGATGTCTAGTACATATAAATATTTCATTTGGAGACTTCTAGCTGGAGTTTATGCTCACATTTTCCACCAGTTTAATTGTGTACTGGTTTTATTTTGTCTTTTGTGTAAGTGTGTGTTACTTGCAAACACTAAAATGAATGGACTAAAACTTAAGCTGATATTTAAAGAAGGAAAGAAGTACTGGAAATTTATATGTCTATGCAATACGGTACAGTTTATAGACTCTCTAACCCCGGTGATTAGTTTTGCAGCATCTACAGTTAAATTCCAAGATCTGCAACCGACAAGAAAAACAAGTCAAGAGATTGCTTTCTTGTAAAATTTATAAGCTGTGACCATATAATTAGTTTACAGAGGGATTTATGTAGATGAAAATCTGCCAAACAGCTGACTTGGTTTATGGGTCCCTCTGTGGTGACATCATGCCTAAACAGCACTACAGCTCCACACCATTAGTTAGAAGTCCTCTCTCAGTTGCACCCCATGTGCACAAACAAGGACCTGGGTAACAACAGGGGTACCTATGTGCAAAATTCAGAGCCTGGAGTGCTTTTTATTCATTAAAGGATTGGCATAAGAGCTCTGTGTGCCTAAGGTGCCCTCAGCTACCTTCAGTCTAGCGTTCCTAACATCAAGCAGAGAATATGCTTTTATGTACAAAAGTGGGGGGAAAAAAAATCTCCCCTGGTGCCAGAAGATTACAGACAGCTAAAAAATATCAACATCAGTGGATTTGGCTTAGAAGTTTCATGTATGTTTATACTTTGAAGAGAGTTGGTCTTGGCAGGATACTGCAATGACCAAACCCTGTGGCAAAGCTAATCGTAGTATCATAGCCATGCAAATTTAAGAATGATGCACTTAGTTTCCCTTACTGTGTAGCTGGACTAGCGATTGCCAGAAGAGGCTCCAGAACAATTGAAAGTGGTGTTTCAGCCTTGCTGTACAGCTTATACATATAAATCCAGTGCCTATGGCTGTTCAGATACATTAGTTTGTACAAAGGTATCAAACAGGAAATAAAAAAGTGCCTGGTGGCCAGTCTCCCTGCATGCACATCTTTTAAAAAATTAGTAATAGAAAAAAAAGACTGCTTCAGTAGGGAGACAGCAGGGCTCTGGGAAGGGGCTAGGAGCATAGAGAAAAGTCAAAGAGGGACAGATTTCCTCTACAACAAAACACTCATTTTTTTCCAAATAAGCCCAAACAGATTGTCCCAGCTCCTGCAATGTCCCTTCCCTCTCTCTTTCCTCTACTAAATGCTTCTGTCCCCCTTGCTTTAAGTTGCCATGAAAAGCAGGCCATAAGTTGGATTTTCTCACTCCTGCAACCATGACCCTCCTGGTATCCATCACATACCCCAACTCCCCATAACTGCCAGGGAGAACTAAAGCAGATTCAGCATAAAGCACACACACGTGAGGCTCCAGAAGGCCCATACACATCTCTTCACCAAGCTCCTTGGTGTCCCAGTGTGGGTTGCAGGAGGTAAAAAACTGAAATTAAAAGTGTATTCTATATTTCAGCTGTCTATTCGAGCAGAACCAGAGGTCATGTGGGAGTATTATTCTCCTAGCAATTAGCACAGGTCAGGGCCCTTCTCTGACCTGAAAGCATGTGGCACGACAGCCTCTAGCCATGCCGCCAGACTCCCTGGGACCAGCCCTTAATCCATCCTAGCCCATGCACACTGCAGGGTGTTTAGAGGGTGATAGGTTAATGGCATGCCAGTTACACCATGCACAGCACAGTGTCCAAGCCTCCACCTTTCGTTGCTCAAGTTGCTAGATATAGCCAAGGCACCTACAAAGAGTGCCTTGGGCCCCATGATCATCAGCCTATCAACCATGTCACACAGTCATGACAGGTGGGGCCTGGGACTCAGTAATAACTCCCAGCCACAAGTTTATGCACAAGACTGCTGTATCATCTTCGAGCACCACACCCTAAAACGACAGCTTTTGGATCACTAGCTACAGCTGTTGCAATAGCTTATGTGGAAGGTGCTTGGTTCATTAAGACCTTAGTGTTTTTTGGCACGCTTAGACTCACAGCCCCTTTGCGTGTTGCCTTGTGCATACCTTTACATGATGGAACATCAATATCAACTGGAAAGAGCTTCTGCTTGCTCTGTAGACTTCAAGAAGTATGTGGTCAGAGCTCCTCCTTGGCCATTCCTCCCTGAAGCTCATTGACACCAGTTCAGATCCATGAAATGAGATACCTTGGAAAGAGTTAATAAGCTACCATCACCATTGCTATAGCTTCCTCTGTTGTCAGAGCCTCATTGCAGAGGCTTATGCCCTAACTTGATAAGTCCCTCGATGCTAAGAAGTTATCTTGTGGGAGATAAGCCTGCTAGCCAGACGTCTACAGCAGCACTTACGAATGTCAGGCGGGAAGGATTCAGCTGGGACATAAACTCCAGACATCTATTGAATGAATATGGATCCTGTGCAGGAGCTGGCTACAGATAGTGTACTCACACCTCATTCCATGTAGGCTGGGATTAGTGTCCCAAGGGGTGCTGATCTTTCTTCATTGATGGATGATCTGGCCAGTACACTAGTCAGCAATACCTTCTGAGTTCCATATCAGCCCATAATGAATGTGATGAGGCAACACATACACAGCTAGAGAGCTCAAGGGTTATGGTTTTCTGCAAGGTGCAATCTGGTAATTGAGGGAGGGGTGGAAGAATGGGTTTTGAGTGTATATAAGTATGAAAACTTGAAAAAAAGATTCCTTCTGCAACTTTTCTTCAAGATAAATTGCCTATAGGGACATTTTCAACTTACTGCTCAACCTCTTTCTCCCAAGTCTCTCCCTGTTTCTGGGGTTTCTTCGATCCCTTTTGTCACCATGTGTTTCTCATGGGGAGGGAAGGGACCACTGTGCTTTTCAGAGGCACTCACAGCATAAATACATGTGCATGCACGTGTGTGTGCAAGGCAGCTCAATTGTGGGTCACTCTTTTTGCTACCTGGGGAGCTTTCTAGCAAAACCAGGCCAAAACAAAACAGATAAATCATTAAATCACAAGGTTAGATGGTACTAAGTAAGAGAAAGGGAACAGTAGAAATTCTAGTCAGGGAATCTGGCATGACCTGGGCTCAGGGCAAAATTGTGTGGCTAATCCCAAGTCTGTTTTTTCGTATCTAAGGCAAAAATAAATAAGGCATCTTCACTAACAGTCCTAGAATAGATGAGGGATGTGCATAGGAACCTTTCCAGATTAACAGATGCAGCCATTCACAAACCAGGGTTTGAAGGGTAAAACACTTGTATTTATATGGCCACTACTTAAATTATATTCAAATCTTGTTTTAAGAATCTAATATCTCTCTATATCTGGTCTGTAGAAAATCATATTATGGGACTGCAACTCCTGGAAATGTCAGTTTCTAGGAATTTAATGTGGATCTACTTGTAAGTGCATAAAACCACCTGTTCTTGAAGACTTTTTCTTTTCAGACATCAATGTTTGCAGTAATTTCTTTTAAGCACACTTTCAGTAAAAGTCCTCCTCCCACCTTAATAATGCTCTTTTCCAAAACACTTAGCTGACAACAAGATTTCTGTACTTCCCATAAAAATTAGCCCTCAAATACAAACTGTGTGTGTTTCAAAGGATAAAAAGCTAAGAGAACAGGGAAATTGTAAGCAACCATTAACATAACTACTAAATAGACCCACTGAAAGGCTTTTCCAAAAACAAACATTTGAAATTCCAAACTGATAAGACATTTGTGAACTCAAGCAAATCCATTTTTGACAGATAAAATTAAAAAATGGTATTCTGCCCTGGGCAAATGTTGGGCAATCACTGTCCTCTTGCTGTATCTTCCCTTGCTTTTAGCATTTGGAAAGAAGTTTCTAATGTAAAAAGATTTCTGCAGGGTTCCAGCAGGAACAGCTGAAATTTGGACATTGGAAACAACTACACTTTGAGATACTGTGAGTATTATGTCTTCATAAAAAAAAAATTGCAATATTAGTCTAATGCCTTTCATGAAACCAGTATTCCTTTTAACATGTTTGTAGTCTTATCAAAACTGTATCATCTACTTACACAAATTATTGTGGTAACAAATTATCTCATTATTTTAACTCACCTGTAAATTCCTTATTAACCACTAATAAGACACCTATTAACCACTAATAATAACACTAATAAGACAGACCACCATGCGGTCCTGTCTGAATGACAGGCCTGTCATATTCTGATTCATTTTTCCCTTTACTATATTGGCAAGGACTTTTGTACTTTAACCAGTTTATAAAAAAACAAACCCAGCAAAAATCAATAATTCCAAAGACAACTTACCCGGGCCCTTTGATCACTTTAAGGTAAGCTACAGAATTCACTGTTTTGAGGCACCTTACATTAGCACAACACAAAATCCCAAGCACGTGGAAATTAAGTAGTCCTTATTTTTTAATTTATAATTCTCACAGAGACAGGCTAAGAACTGCTAGAATGATATAGTGCTGCCTTTACAGTCCTGCAGATCATTTCCTTGCCTTGTTTAAAATCCCAGGCTAAAGGTATTTCTACCAGAAGTCTTCAGCTCCCTCATCATTCCAGAAGATCAAAATCCCACCAGCCAGTGGGGAGAACAGGTCCACTTTGTCCTGGAGTTAAAGCACTTATGTCTTTCTGTGGTGTGGATAATTTGCAAGTGGACAGGACTTAGCCTGACTGATTCATGAAGCCATTGTGAGACTTTCAAACAAGACATTTGGAGAGACAAAAGGTGATCCCTCTGCATATTAGCTGGGACAGGGTTTACTCTCAGTTGTGGTTTAATCCCAGCTGGCAACGCAGCCCCACACAGCTCCTCACTCACTCCCCCCACAGTGGGATGGGGGAGAGAACTGGAATGTACTTAGTGGTTGACTGGAAAATAAATAACTGGGGAGAAAACCATGCAGATATAAAAAGCAATCATAAATGTCACTGCAGATGAACATACAGGAACATTTTAGATAGAAGCATTGTAACATCAGAAAAGAAGATATCTTCCAGTTTAATGAGCGTCTTAAGTGCCAGTGGTGATGTACACTGACTGGAGAACTTTTGCATATATTCTCGGATTGTCTGGAGTAACACATGACGGATTGTCCGGAGTAACACATGATTAGCCACAGACACTAATAAACAAACACATACAAATGCTTTGCAGCCTGAAGTAAAACTACCCATTTGCAAGATTGGTTCAGGAGGCAGTACGGTCAGTCCTGTGTAACACTTTCTTCTCAGTGAACTTGAGAATACCTCACCTTTAGTTTTTTAGTCTGATATTGCTCTCAATGGCTTTTGACATTTGGAAGCAAGAGACTTTATGTAAAACCTGGATTTTGAAATACATCTAATACAATGTTAATTAATGAGATGAACATAAAGTGGTAATAAGTTTAGTAAATGTTATTTTCTACAATAAAGTGGATCTTTTATATGCATAAAATGTTAAATATAAAAAAAATATTACATGTAAAGTCACTTCTGAGAAGACTATGGAGCTTAAGGGAGACCTTATAGAAATACTCACTATTCATGTACAGACAACAGCTAAATAAGGATTAACGTGACCCCAGCAAAAATACAGAATTTATTAGCAACTCGGCTTTACCATTTACCATTTATTCATTTGTGTGTGATCTAGAATTCTTCTATCGCTTAGGCCTAAGTCCATATGTGCAAACTGTGTCTAAACGTGCAAAGCATGTCAAACGCATCCTCACTGTTCTGTATTTCCCAACAGTGTTCAAGTAACTCCAGTAGCCAGTTTTAACTCAAACCTGTGCTTTTTGCAAAGCAAGTTTTAACCTCTAGTTCATTTAAAATTCTGCCTTTCTTTCTATTTACATGTTTTGTGCAATCTTATCTATAATTATATAGAATATATTATATGATGTAGCAAAACAAAACCAAAGAGCTTACACTATATCCTAAGGTTATTATTGGTTAAAATAGCTGTTACTAGAAACTATATCTAATTGTACCTAATAGGTGTAACCCAAACTTCAGAAACCAATTTAGAAACAGCTAAAAGCAATTTTGTATTCATGTAAGTTGTCTAGATCTGGCAAGCCACCCAAACTATTGAAAATATTTAGATCACAGCCTCTATTTTGAATAGCCATGCCCCTACAGCTGCTAAGATGCATTTAGTATAAAAATTGTTATGAGACAAGTACGTTTAAAGGGTACAATCATAAGCAACATGTTTAAGCCAAGATCACTTAAATGTTATAAGACCAACCAGTAAGTCTACCTTCATGACTGGCAGCTGCCTAGAGCAATCTTACTGGTTTTATCATAGAAGTACAGGGGTGGTCAAATTTGGCAAAGTTTTCATGGAGCTTTTTTGTGTGACTTTTAAAAATTATTTTCTGCAGGTGATGGTGATGGACTGGTCAAGTAAGAGGAGCAATTTTATCAGCAGACTACTCAGCAAGAATCGTGAGGCAGCAAGCAGATAGTTTTATATATCTCTGATTTCCAAAAGACATTTCCCAAGAAGGCTAGATGTGCCAAAAGGACCTGGCTGAGCAGCACTAGGTCATAGAAGACAGAAAACAAACATGGGGAACTGGAAGCACAAAAGTAGGTGCTTCAACAACCCCATTTTCCCATGGGATAATGAGAAGGGACGACTCACACCCTGGCACGGCTTTCTGAAGCTTTGCTAAAAGCACTGTATTGTCCTCTTTTAAAAACAGAGGAATCAAATTGCCTTGCAGAAATTGTACAAAGCACTGCTGTTCAACATGTTGTTCCCTGAAGTAGGAATATCCAGATGAAAGAAACTGGGAACAGCACCACCATCATCTGAGTAACGCAAGTGCCCCCAGCTTCTTAACAAGTAAAGCCATGTTGCTGACAAGCACCTTATTAGCTCTGTCTTTCAAAGCCTTATCTAGGGAGACTGCTGTGAAATCAGGGAAGAAAATAAGAATACAGCTGTCATAACACCCTGAGTGTATCACCTGACTGAACTCTCTATCTTCAGAAACCAGTCACTGTAATCGCAAAGTGGAGCTGGAGAGCCCACCTTCGCGCCAGTTCCAGCTGCTAAGTAGAAAGTGACACCTGGTAATGTTAGGCTAAACGCTTCTCAGAAAGTCCATATCTGAATTAAGGAAAGACTAGATGCATTCCTTGATTTTGCTAACAAGTTCACTTTTCCTTATCTATGCACTACACTAAAAATCAACGTGTAAATAAGAATGCGGAGGCTAAAGGGACTCCAGACACTGATTACACGAGTCACTTAAACTCTGTACTATTTACATTAGAAAACTACAGTTGCCTGCAAGTTAGTGGAGCAAAAATGTTTTTTTGAAATCTTATAATCGTTTCATATGTTTAAAAAAATTATAATCACACAGATCTCATGCAAAAGAAGACTGACAGTTATTCACATACAGAAGGAAGATATTTTGAATTGAATTAACTAGTACTAAATCTAGGATACAGTGATACACGGGCTTATAGGCCTGGTTAAATTCCAGAGAAACACTCTTCATGGCAACATTTATCTGTATATCACACTTGACAATTTATCATAGTTTTCTCTGTGCCTTCCAGGGAGAAGAGAACTAGGCTGAAGCCTGAATTCCTAACAACACTCTGGTGTGACCCTCTGAATTACATATATTAGCATTTGAAGTGTAACATCTTGTAAAAACATCTGAAGACTGAGACTCAAAGCTTACTGATTCTAGCCTAGTATGTCCCAAAATTCACTGATTCCCTTTGAGGCAAGGCAAGTAAGGAGCCTGTACATACGTTCATGTCATTTAGCTATTTAGCAATACGCAAATGGGTTTCAAGTCCATTGGCTGGGACATGTTCAGCATGGAAACCCAGGATTTGTTTCACCCTTTGCTTCAGCTAAGATCAGATATCCAAATCCGTACATGCCACCCCAGGATACCTTTATTATCCATGGAAAGATGCAAACAGGCACTTGTGGGGAGTCATTTGAACTACTGAGATACCTGCCCTAGGTATCCAGGACACCTAATGAAAGAAGTCTTCCTGTGGCAACACACATTAATTTCTCTGCACTGGTAACAAAAGTACCCTGGGGTCACTGGCTTAGATGTAAACACCTCACAACTATACAAGTTAAGGCATTTCGAAATTATGTTGGCCATCCAGACCCTCCTTTCCGTTTGGTCGAGGCTTCTCTCATCTGCCAGGTAAAGTGGGTCAGGAAGAGAATCAGGCTGGAGATACCTTCTACCCATTTTTTATTCCCCACTGGCTTTATTCTTGGCTGCATCAGTTCTTTCAACAGATTAAAGCTTAGCCACACTGTCCAATCATACACTTTCTGAGCCGTGTTATAGGTATCCCTGGAATAAGGTTGAAGGATACTATGTGTAGCAAGGTGGGAGGTGGAAGAGAGGAGGAATATAAAGGACCCTGGGAGAGGGATGAGCTATAGAACCTGGAGAATGATTGTCCCTGGAGAGCACAGACTGAGGCACAGTTTACGTACAAAGAAATATATCAGGGAAGTATCTATTGCAAGTCAGGCAAATACAAGGACATGGTTTTTCTGGTTGGAGCTTGATGGTAGTTTCAGCATTTTCTTTTTCCTGTGTTTCTTTTTAAACACCTGTAACTGTGATTTCTGTTAGCATGTTGTAAATGAATAAATAGATTTACAATTTACTGTATCCTGATTTGAATTAAGGATGATTTCATGCAACCCACTTACAACAAAGAATTCCTTACATGGGATACAGCAAATGTAAACCACAAAGTCAGGGCTACAGGAAAAATTGCCAAACTCACCAAAGCTTTGATTGAACATATTCAAAGAAGAGAGCGGCACACCTCCATAACAGGTACAGAAGCCACACTAAGCTCCAGGGATGAGGTGAGGAAGTGCCTCCCAGATACCAGTAGCAGTCAGAAAAATTCCCCAGTGTTTCTAGCAGTATTTGAGGAGCATGCTTGGCTGCAGAAATATGTCTTTAGCTTGTGCAAATTCTGACAGTTCAAAACATTAATCTAAGGGACTGTATTTATTAACAGACTGGGGAGGCACTGCATCCACAGCAGGAGTTAGCAGCCAGACCCATCATCTTGGTAGAGGAAGGGAAACCTGGACAGGAAAGAAGCCTTAGCATGCTCCATCAGGTCTCTAATTTAAGGCCAAGAGGCATATTGAAGGACAAAACTGAAACCTACAGCATTGTGCCCTAATGAGAAGTCAGAAAATAACATATTTTCTGTATTTTGTGTCTGTTTTTTAAACTCGATTAGCTGTTGAAGCATACAGCTCCAACACTATCCCATTTTCTGTTCTTTAGCTGTGGTGCACAGATGCAGCAAGCAGTTAGAGACAAAGCAGAATTAATTTGTTAAATAATTTAACTAAGCAGGGTGAGTTAAGTAGGTTCCCACAAAATGAAATTCATTATAGTGAGAGGTCCTTACAGATAGCACAAACACCTGCCTGAAATACCTGGAGAAACTCCCCAGAGAAAATTTTAAACTGTAAAATTGTCTTGTGTAAACTGTAGTACATTTTACATTTTATTTGTTATACTGAATTTATTCTGTTGTTGGGAGGGGGGAAGAAAACTGGTTATTAAAAACATTTGATTTCAGTCCAACATTTTCTATAATTTTATTTTGTCAACAGATGGGGGGATATCTACTGAGCATATAATGGGTTTATCACTTCTCAAATGCAACTGCTGCCAAATCTTTAAGGTTAGAGTCTTCTCTCAGCTATAACATTGTGAAATCCACAATAACTATATCGAAATTCACAAATTTTTTTTATGACTTTTTAAATGAAACCAAATTCTTTTAAATTAGTATATTTGTATTATTGTGTAGGTGCTGCTGGTAACTAGAAAGTATTAACATCAAAGCATAATGGGTTGGTGATAATATTCATTGGGCAGGATAATCTCCTGAATGGCTGTCAACCTTTGTTCTTAACTAACACTGATACAGAAGTGTATATGTGACCAAGTGCAATATATCACAATTTCTAAGGTTGGTTTGAATTATACTACTGACATTTTATTACATATATCGGGCTGGCCATGTTTTAAAATTTTATGTAGTGTTTGTTTTGGAATGGAGGTAATTTCTGTGGTTATGGATTAGTAGTTCAGCTTGGCTTTTCCCACTGCCTGTTACCCCAGGCTATAGCTGGAGAATATTTTTTGTTTGATACGGCCAACTTAGAATTTATAGGTGCACAGCTCACACCACCAGTTGCCAGAGGCACTCATAAACCCTTCTTTCTAGCATAAACTATCAATATATATCCTGATCAGGAGAGCACACTGAAAGTAATGGCTCTTTGTTTCCCTCTGGCTGCAAAGTGCCATTGCTGGCCACACAGGGTTTGGATAAGAGGAAAGCAGTGGTAGTTACTGTGCTCCAACAGATGCCTCAGCAATTTTAACCTGCTGATATACAATACAATGAAATAGCCCTACTTGGAGCCATTCTATGGAGAAAATCTGGCCAAAACTCGTATTTGGTCTGAATGAGACCAGAAGGACTCAGTAGTCAGTGCCTAACGCAGAGCTCAGAAGAGGAGGAGAGGTCTTATCCTCATCCTCCTCTTCCTCCTCTGCTTAATCAGAACATTACTGGCAAAATGGAATTTCTTCTACAAATCACACTTTTTCAGAAATCTGAGAAGTCTGGAAGAAACATCTTTTCAAATAGAGATGTAATCTGAGAAAGATAGTCTGGAGTTGTGTCTGTAAGGTGCTGATCTGTGATGCAAGGGAGTCCTTAATTCAGAGCAGTTTTTAAATGTCAAGATGAGTTTGATGAAGACTGAGCAGGGTCTGACTCCTGGGCGGGTACTGCTCACATATCCCTGTGCACATACAGGCATGGAAAGAGTTCACCCTTCATCAAAATTGTTCAAAAGAGGCTTTTATTGCATTCCAGTGGTAACAAAAACCCTCTCCTAAACCATGGGAGTTATTACAAAAAAAATGTTAAAATATCAGTCCTTTATTCAAATCTGCCATGGAAAGACCTTCGCAACATCAATGAGAGCTCAAGTAGGCTGCAAAATTTATGCTGTGTGGAGGGGAGGTTTTTAATAAAGGCATAAAAGGAGAATGGATGCTAAGCATGACAAACATCTGCCTAAGAACAAAGCAGGTGAAAACCATCTTCATCTGCCCAGGCCTACAAATGCTGCCTGCACCCTTTCTGCCATAGAAACAGGACACTAAAGGCTCAGCTTTCACCATCTCCAAAGTCTTGGCCAGAAATGTGGAACTGTTGAAAAATACTTTAGACTGTATAATTTAGGAGATCATAAAACCAGGAGGAGAGTTTGAGAATTATTTAGATTTATGAGCTGATGGAAGTTACTTAGACATCCACACAGTCATAATCTCTCCCATGAAGTCAAACTGCTTAAAGATCAAAGTATCTGTATCAACATTATCACCAGGCATCAAAAAAAAGCCGCGACATACAACAGATGCCCCCTCTGTCTGCCCTCAAACTGTCAAGAGTTAGCAATATTCAGTGCTGTTGGGCAGGGCACACACAATATACACATGTAACATAGAAGGGGAGAGATACTGGAGGGGGAAGGACAAAAGCGTTGTTGAACAAGCATTTGGATGGAACACTAAAAACAGGCAAAATTGTACATGTCCTTGCTGACTTTTGTTCTTTATTATTTTCATGCTCTAACTACCATTGTACATAGAAACTCTGAACCTTAGGAAGTGTGCACGTTTCCAGCAGCAATGGTGACAAACAAGCATGACTAAGCTGATGCAGAAAATGAAATAAACTACTAATATGCCTTCAAAGGAAGTGTCATCTCCATGGTCTGTGTCAAGTAATGAGGCTCCCACAAATTGCAATACCATAGATTAACATCTGTAACTTTGTGACCATCACACAAAACCACATGGTTGTCTTCAGGAAATAACCCCCATTGTGGCTGTTCATTCTTTCATGTGCTGACCTTATCATTCATGAAATAAGGATAAACCTGAGAAGAAATTAGTAGTCTGTACTAAATCCTGTACCAGTCTACATTTAGATATGAATGCAATTAACTTTTTTTTCCTTTATAAGTAACATGAGTTCTCTAAAAGTTGATTTGCTTTAGATTTCTGAACATTGTTATTTCATATACA
The DNA here is from genome assembly GCF_017639655.2 of Falco naumanni. NCBI lineage: Eukaryota > Metazoa > Chordata > Aves > Falconiformes > Falconidae > Falco > Falco naumanni. Next base: position 12,791,441 of record NC_054055.1, on the reverse strand, counting down.
GGAAGAACCTTAGATATATAAACATCCTTTGCTTTCTTAAAAATATTAAAAATCTGTTCTGCAGGAAAGTTGCGTGGAAACCAAAGTCTGTTGCTCATGACTGGGTAAACACAGTACATTGCTGCTACCGGCGACAGGCAGTTGAGCTCCAGTGGCTCCAGCAATAAGAAATGGGGCTTGTACACCAGAGGGGTTGTCCAAAAGCTATCACGTGATAAGCCATACTTCAAATACACACAAAAGCAGAAACAACTAGACTATGGATCTATTCTTTGGTGCTTCTGTTATACATAAGGCAAACCATAGGTATTTACAGTTTTGCACCCTTACCACTGCCATTCTTAACCTCTAGATACCAACTCTCTCTTAGCATCTGGGTTTCCACTGTACTCCCGATACTTACACTTCTGCTGTTGTACACACAAAAATTTACTTCTGTCTGAGCAGTGCTAAGCTTCATAACACTTAATTCAATCCTAAATCCTATTTGATGCACAAACTAGGCAGGAAAAGGTGTATATCAGTAGCAAGGACAAGTGGATCACACAAATTCAGATATACCCCTTCCCCACCAGCAACATGACGCTCCCTCTCAAGATGCGGTCAAGCAAGGCCATAGTACTTTGGTTGGGTTGAGGACATTAGACATGTATTACCACGTCTGATAGGCTTTAAGTAGACCAAGAGGGCAAACACAAAGGAACTCTTTTTAAATAGTGGACGACTCTGGCCGAAGAATCAGAAGGTACAAACATTATGTAAATTAATTTAGACTTGAAAGCAGAAGAAGGTTTTTAATGATTGCAGAGTGGAGACCTCAAGATGCATTTGCCTTCCAGGGCAGTAAACTCAACTCAAATGACCCAGGAGTTGGTTTTCTTAGTGTGTGAAAATCAAAGAGGGGAAAAAAGAACTGGAGGTGCTGGTAAAACCCTTTAAAAAAGCAGAGGCTTATGTAGAGAAAATGAAGTTCCTTCTCAGCCATAAGGGAATAGCCTCTTGAGCAAAGAGGTTCCTGAGGAAACTCTCAAAATTAAAGGGACTTAAGAAACAACACCTAGACTTGGAAGGCTCTTACCAGGAGAAATGAAATAATTGGAGCGGAACAGCAATCCTGAATGGAAATGGACCAAAATTTTGATGAACAGTCAGGAGTGGGGATATAAATGAGCCCCTGCTTCCCCTATCTCTGTGTTACCTGCTGTGCTGTCTGAAGAAACCCAGAGCTGCTTCAGAGCTCCTTCAGTGAAATCTACAACTACCTGCTTCAACTATGTCAATACCCAGAAGGGGTAAACTATGAGGGAAAGAGGTTAAGCTAACTGAAATCTTACAGGTTTCTCCAATCTAGAGTAACAGAAGCTAAAATTCAACTTTTGGGAAGGTATATCATGGTCTGAGGATGGGAAGCATACCAGAGAGCTGCTGTGGGTCTGACACACAATGGAAGGGGAGCCTTAAAGGAAGAGACATCTTGGTCTGTGGGTACCCCACCCACAACATGTATATATCTGATGAAAGAGCCCTAGAGAGATGTCCTGAGATACACTCCTGTTTTCCAAACTAACATCCACAAAAAACAATGTATGTGTAGAGGGCACAAAGAACAGACTCCCCATGAAGACCCTGGATTTCCACATGGGTTCCACCAATTTCTTTTGCAGCCCTCACTATGATAAGATCAGTCTCAAACCCTTCCATCCCCAAAACAACTTGACACTTCCCAAGGCTACAGCCTTCCACTTGGGAACCTGCCTCCCTAAAATCTTCCTCCTGACCACTTCTTAACACAGAGCTGCCATCCCCCAACATTCTCGCATTCCCTTACTTTACAGGGCAACCTAATGCATTCAAGATATTCAGTATGTCTGGACTGAGGCAGGAGCAAATTGGAAACCACACTGAGCTCAGCTGAAGCAGGGAAAAGAAGACTATTTGAAATAATTGTTCAGCAAAAAAAATCCCCTCCAGGAGACTCAGCACCCATAAAGGGTCTCCCAGTGGAGAGGAAGTCCCTTTGTCCCCTTGTGAAATGAATGGGTGCCAGGGGGGGCACCTTTACTATAGCAACAAATTGCAAATCCTTTCCTCCCACCATCGACCTCACCTGGTTAAGCAGGACTCTAGCAGAGGATTCTGCTTGTAGCATCAAGAGCTACACATTTTCCTTCTGAATGACAAAGTCCATCATAATGTGTCTTACAGGAATATTTCTGAAGTCCCTTCCCAGCTGCAGTGGGAATGGGCTGCCTCCCAAGCATCCTCCAAGCTCATTGCCAGCTTCATTGTTCCCAGAGAAGGCAGCTGCAATGGAAGAAAGCTGATGGGTGCAGTTCCCAAAGACAGCTCTGAACACAGGATAAACATTTTGAAACAACCTCAATTAAAAAAAAGAAAAAAAAAAGAAGAAAATAAAAGCAGAGACTGAGAACAGAAAACTGGGCACAGGAGTGGCATGTTCACATTAGCACATTACTCAATGGACAACCTGCTGTAATTAGATCTCTTGGAGCTTTATCAGGGTGAGACTTTCACTTTTAATAGACTGAATGGCAATGATTAATTATGAAAATGCACATGTCTGTGTGCTCAGGTTTGTGCTTGGTTAGCGCTGGGCCACTCACAGACAGACACAGACATTAACAGGTCGTACTGGAGAGATCTACAAGAAACCCACTGAGGACAGCGATCCCATAATACAGATATCATGGAAGAGATACTCTGTAGATCCTAATGGGTTTTTATCTCAGTTTTTTTTTGAGCTGGACTTTAAACAGTTCCTTTTTTTACACAGTGTCCTTTCAAGTAGCAGAGAGGGAAAAGCCATTGCCATTTTCCTTTGTGCTCACTCAGCTTTCAGACTGGGGTGGACATGGGGCCAGCCTTACCCAAAACTGCATATTTGCAGCTAGCTCAGGCACTGTTACATAAGCCGCAGCTGCATTTGTGACTTCCATTCAGACATAGCCTTCAAAAGTCATCCTTCATGTTACCATGTCACTTCTCCACACTGACAATACTTTGCACTACAGGGGCACCTTCAATGTAAGGGCTGTAAAGCACTCCACAACACCAGGCTGCTTATGAATTAAGCCTTGCTTGCACTGGCAAGCAATTCCTGTAGTGAATTAAATACCCCTTCCAAGCCCCTGAATAAATTCATGCAACTACAGAAATCATCTCAAAGGATATGTGGAATCCCTTCCTTCCCTCACAGATGTATGCAGTGTTGATTATTGCCTGCATTAAGACAAATTATATTTAATAGCACTGAAGCTGTACACATTTTTCAAGCAGACTGGCTCTGTGTGACTGTGTTGAACAAACAGTCCTACTGAGGCAGTAGCTCACAGTTATTGCTTGGTTCTTTGTTTTCTGTTTTTTGATTTTAAAAAATGCTTCCCTATAAAACTTGGATGCAATAAAAATGAAAATGAAGGAAACAAAGGGTTGTGAAACCATTCAGAACCCTGATTAATGGGATAAATCCCAGCAGAATCAAATTCTTTGATTCTCACATTTCTATGTTGAGAGACTTCCCAGGAAGCTCATTCTCACATCAGCAGCGTACCCAATATCCAGAGAGTAAATGAGCAGGAACTCACCGCGGTGCCAGACTTCTATCAGCCATTAGAGCAGGAAGGATTTACAGCATAAGGTTGTATAATAAACCATACTTATAGTGATAAATCAGTTCTCAGAGAGGAGAGAGGAATGTGCTCCTATGGGCTGCTGTGGCTAAGGCACAGAAGTGGATGTCAGAAAAAAACCCAAAACATCATGCAAAAGGTACTATATACCATCATGGTGCTGCTGTGAGCTTTGGCAATTCATTAAACCTTTTCCTGCACTGTCTGTCTTCTGAGTGTGATATTTCCTTTTCTCTCATTTATTCACGCCTGTGAAGGACTCTGGCATTCTTAGGTAGAAGGGGGTGTTGCAGAAGCATGGTTTTGCAATACTTTTCTGAATGGGCAAAAAGGGTTTAAAAGGCATTTTAGTGTTTTACAGGGCTAAAACATGGTTGTGGAGAAATATACATTTCTTGGGGATTATACAATGAATTTTTAATGAAGAAAGGTCAAAAGAGCACAATGCGACTCCTTTCAAAGTGATGTGATAAGCTGGAACCACACATCTGCAAGAGACTTAACAGGAATAAAGAAAGCATCCTGATAACCAGAGTTAATCAACTGTCATGGCCTCACCAGCACATATACCCTCCTTGGAAATGAAGGGGAAAAAATAACCTTAAAAAGGAGCAGCATTTCAGGCACATCCTGAAAGAGAAGCTCTCCAGCAAACAGCAAAACCAGTAAGTTTGTCACCAGTGAAAATGCACATCTCGTTTACCCAACATGCAAGAAACAAATCTGAACAGTGAGAAATATCTGTTTAATAACTTTAAGCTCCTGTTGTTTTCAACAACAGATCAGTCAAGGAACAGGAGGTAAATGGGAATATACTGGGACCTATCTGTCCTTGGGGAACAGACAACGGGCCAAGAAATGGAAGGTGTTCAGGTGTGGCTCAGTTTGCACAACTCATATGGTCATCCACAGCAGAGCTAGTTGTCCTGGAAAATTAAATTTGCTTGCAAACTAAAATTTTCAAATTTCAAAATGGGAATAAGCGTATACTAACAAGCTAGTCACTGGCCTGCTTTCTGCCATTGATGAAGTGCAGCAGCACCTTAGGAGAAGGATTGCATGAACTACATATTTTTACAAAACGTAGAAAGATGGGCCCACAGAGCTTAGTGACACTAAATGCTAACATAATATAAATATTTAACAACCTCTGCTTCCGAGAAAATTCAGGCCACATGAAACATACATTAGGATTGTGTGTCATGAGCCTATTCCAGTATTAGCATTAATGAGATCTAAACTGGCCAGCCAAAATAACAAAATAGTTGCTAGAAAACAGAAGCTAAGCTCTGCCATGCTGTCTTCATCTGTTTTACGATGGTCTGAGTCCAACCTGCAGTCAGTGATACTTACCCAAAAGTCAGAGGAGATTAGTAAATCAGGTGTCCTAGTCCACAGTATTGGGCTGAAAGTTAAAGTGGAATTCATTTAATCTGTTAATCAGGATTCTAACATTCAAATGCCCTATCCTGAAGCTTTTCAAACTGACATTGTGTTGAATGATAAAGTTAATATCAGTTGACAGTTTGCCAGAAGCCATTAATTTAAACTCTCAGTTTTGTTTCAGGGCTTGTTAATTTTGTTGTGGCCTTAGAAGAGGAAGAATCCAAGTAAAGAACCACCATGTTCCTTGGTCTTTCTTTTTTTTCTCCTTTTTTTTTTAATCTATTTTATTTTCAGGAAGAAAGGTAATTTTTACAATTTTCTCCCCATGCTTTTGAGTTTTCTTTTCAGAAGTAAAAATGAAATTAGACCTTTGTTTATACAATATTCTCTGCGCTGGTCCTGGATTTATTTTTGGAAGTTGGTAAACTCTCCTTCCAATTTAAATTGATTAAATAGGTACAGCTGAGTAAATTCATGGAGTTAGGCTGTAAGTCATATGTTTTCACTTTAAAATTACGTGTAGAGGAACACAGAGAAAGGCAGCAAAGAAGAAAAAGTGTACAGAGGAGAATTCACCGTTTTCAAGATTAAGAAAATAAAATTATAAACAAGATTTGATGCCTGCCATATTTTGCCTTCACATAGCAAATGCTGTGGTCAGCTATAGCTGGGCTTACTCTCACCACTGGCCTGCGATGCAAAGGACACATCTTATTATGTAGCACATGTCTTTTGGACATATTCTGTATCTCATGATACATCAGCTGGATGGATTTTCAGTTTGTTGGCCATAACATGGAGTAGGTACACAAAACCAAAATGCATCTGCAATGCTTTAATAATAAAGTATTCTGATCAAAAACATTTCCTTTCTCTTAAAAATAAAGAATCTCTCCAGTCCTGTGTAGCACGTGGCATCTGTAAGTCTTCAAGGAAGGAATCTAGTAATACCAGTTAATTCTATTATTACCCTACCATACCAAAAGCATATATTAGACTGTAAGCCAATTCCTTTGTGTACATGAAATAATTAAGGTACTGTAATGAACTATTTTTTTCCACAAAAATGAAAATAAAAAGCAATTCTGTGTAGTCAAAAGAGATTTTATGAAGTTCTGTTAAACTGTGAAGAATAAAACAGGCATAATTTTCTTAATATTGGATTTTTCCGCTTTATAATTGGAAATATTAAATATATATATAAATCTTTATACATATAAAATATATGAAAATATTACAAATCCAGTACAATGTCTCTGTGAAATCTGAAAACAAACAGATGTCTGCCTCATCTTGAAAAATAACTTACGTACTTTTCTGCTGGAAAGAACCTGAGTAGGCTAATTTGCAAAGAATTTTTGCCATCCCTGAAAGAGGACTGTAGAAACAGCTTCTGTATCTGCTCTGAAAACTGTTGAAGGTACTATGACAGCAGAAAAACATTTTTCTTTCCTTAGCAAATACACAGGGCTATTAAACCGAACTATTTGGTTTCTTCTCTGTATTTTATGCCTGTAACAGGAATTTAATCTGCTTTCACCAACACTTTTCTACAGTATTTACAGTAACCCCTGTTGAATTATTTTCATCCACATTCCACATGAATGCTTTTCCTTTCTTGCTTGTTTGCTCTAGGCAAACACAGAGAGCAGACTTATGCTGTGCGATCCAGTTCTTACTTCTATTTAATGGGTCAAACATATTTTCCGTATTACGTTCTTCGTTATATCTCAATATTTGGTCATAGACCCAGTCACTTCTGTCATGTAGTGATTATATATGTGAACCATTTCTAACACAACAAAGTTAAAATGCTGCTAAAAATATTTTTTTTTTTCTGCATAGGGCAACTTCTTGAATAAGCAAATGGGGATCTTTCTCACTACATCTAGCAGAAGTCAAGGATGCTTTTAGGCATTATTTTATCATTTGGGGCTTCATACTCTCAAGCCACTGAAATGTCCAGTTAGAAGACCTGCAGCAAAGTTCTTAAAGCAAATATTGTACTGCTTCTGATTTGCAAAGGAGATGTTTCTATCCTACCAGGAGTGAGAGGTGGCAGCTCCACGCTTTTTAACAGGGACACCGTTAAATAACTGACTCCACAGGGGAGCTTCTCTGTCAGACTGCAAGCTCCCAAAAAAGAAAGGGTGCCAGACAAGTAAACTGAGCAACGTTTGCTGAACAACAAAGCTGGTAAGGGTCTAGAGTGCAATTCTTATAAGGAGCGGCTGAGGGCACTGGGGTTGTTCAGCCTGGAGAAAAGGAAGCTGAGGGCAAACCTTATTGCTCTCTACAACTATGTGAAAGGAGGTTGTAGCGAGGTGGGTGTTGGTCTCTTCTCCCAAATAACAAGCAATAGGACAATGGCCTCAAGTTATGCCAGGGGAGGTTTAGATTGGCTATTAGGAAAAATTTCTTACTGAAAGGGCTGTCAAGCATTGGAACAGGCTGCCCAGGGAAGTGGTTGAGTCACCATCCCTGAATGTTTTTAAAAGACATGTTGATGTGGTGCTTAGGGACACTGTTTAGTGGTACACTTGGCAGTGCTAAGTTAACTGTTGGACTCAAGGATCTTAAAGATCTTTTGCAACCGAAATGATTCTAAAACAGTGAACAATGGTTGACTTACCAATATCTCTGTTCACTACATATATCATATATATCTGCATATAATATATACAGATATACTTTGATCTCCAGTGAACAAAAATCTCTGAAAGCTCTTTTAGACAACATGAATTAGTGAGTTAAAAACACTGGTTTATTGATTCTCCATGCACTATCTTTCAGAACATAGTAGGCGTTGTATTGATACACTTAAGTTTCAGTCTAGGGCATTTTCTGGATTTATTCTGAAAATCAAGACCTTTTATCACCATTTTCCCCTCTGCCACCTACACGACCTCCCATGAAACCTTCAAGCATGGTATCAAACCCCCAAATGATGATTTCCTAAAGAAAACTCACTTCTCCAGTTCTAGCAGGAGTAAACATGAATTCCATACTTGAATTTTTGCTTTGACATTTTTATTGGTTTTTTAGCCTTCTAGAAGAGAAATATTTAGATCAGGTGGCCTGTGTTAAGTCTACATATAATCAGATTTCTACAAATATCAACCTTTCATGGAGATGCTAGCTTTTACTTTAAGAAAATGTAGTTATTCCCAAGTAGAGAGTACGTATATGAAGAACTGATCTCAAAATCATCATTGTACACATATACTATTGAAGAAATGTGTTTGGACATAAAGTTTCAATTTTTAACTATATTCTGGGACTTGATGATATTTGGTAATCTGCAGATTTCACAGTATGTCTGAATGCAATGCAGAACATACGTCATCCATCCCTCCACACATTATAACAGCCTCATACACATCCAGAAGGACCCTATCCCAACGCAAACACTGTGCAAACGAGAGTGACCAGGTGGCCTTTACTTGACTTTAGATACTTCAGGATTAATTTAGTCAGTGGAGAAAAATAAGATCTGCATCGTGGACATCAGAAGTCAGGCAAGAGGAATTCCACCCAGCCTGACATCCCCAGGCAGGATCAGTACACATGCCTGCCCATCGACTTTCTCAGAAGGTGGGACATTAGCACAGACTGATCTGGGCAAGGACTAGGGACATTGCCATAGTGTAAACAGTTTGGTAGGACAAAGACTTTCCACTCACTGAATTGTAATCAGGAAGGCACAAAGAGATTTAAGAGTTTGTCTCCTTCCTCCTGAAGGACCACATGGTATCTCAGGTAGATCTCTAATTGAGTGCAGTTAAAGAGTATGCTTCCACCTTTCCTACCGCACATATATATCTCCTCGTTATGACAAGGCAAAGGTACAAGCTATGCCTCCCACTGGGGAAAAAGCATTGCTCCAGAACAAAGCCCTACCCTTAACTTTTAAGCCATCAAGGATCTAATATTTGAACGACAAAATCATTCATTATACATACTGCTAAAGTGGTTTCAGCGATGTGCTACCCTGGGCAAACAAGCATAGCTGCTAAGAACTCCCAAAATGCCAGGAGACAGGAGTTTGGTTCAAATGCCAGCAACTTTTGCTTGACTGATCCGTTCAACACTGAAGTGATGAAGCAGCGCAGCAGTGATCAGCATATAAATTTTATAATCAGCAGTGCTGGAGAACCCAGAGTTCAAAACACTGGGCCCACAGCACACCAGGAGAGGATCAGAAAAACATCTGCAACTGTCAGTCCCAGAGGCTGCTGTGTCTTTGCCTCACCCAGCCACAGGGCGAGCTGGAAAACGGGAGCTGAACCTATGGTAATGTCATTTTTTGTCAATGAGGACAAGTACTAAAAGCTGCACAATTGTTCAGCAGCGAATCAAGCAACATCAGCAAGACTTTGGCAGAATTAGAGTATATTATACCTGGCAGGTCAGCCAACACGATAACTGCATCTGTGAATGGACACTGCAAGAGGCTGGCAGTGGGTGGCTGTCCCTCGCACCTGAGCTGAGATGGTTCCTATCTCATGGCACTGGCTATGGAAAGCCCACTGAAAATGGTGTTGGCTGTTTTCTGGTCACCACCCCAGCAAAAGGGACAAATCCCTGAACACCCAGGTGCTACCTGAGTCTTGAAACTGGAGACACATTGAGGTTACTTCAATACACGTCATCCTGTGAGAACTAGGGTAATTTAGAATGCCTAAAATGGATCCAACTTTAATTTGTGGGACATGGGCAAATGAATTGTTGCATGCAGAATAAGCAAGAACAACTGTGGTTTCACAGAAATGAAATGATGACTTATAGCAGCAGCACTGGAGAGAAAAACTAAATGTACTTTAGCAAAAACTGTGCCCAGAAAACCCAGTGGGGAACTCAGAGTGTGACAAAGGGGATTAAGGGAAGCAACAGCAGAAATACAGCTTGAGCAAGTGACAGTTCACATAAACTTCAGAACACATGAACCAACATGCAAGTCCCATGTCAGTGCATTTCCTTGTGTGGTTCTCAGGGGGGCTCAGACCTCAAATTGCATTTGAAGAGGTTCTTGGCTTCTACCTACAGCACCCACAGTGCTTCAGGGAGTCTACCCAGCAGATATTTCTTGTGACATCAGTGCGTTAGACCTGACCAAATCTACAAAAATGGTATTAAAATAGTTGTCTCAGTGCGTTTCTCAGTGCTGCTTTCTGTGCAGTTGTCACCTGAGGTAAAGCTGGAGCTCACTCAGCTGTCACTGCAGCAGTGCCAGCCTTCAGCTTCAGGTCAGCTCTGGCTCCAAGGCTTGTAGGCAGCCCATGGAGCTGTGCATTTACTAGTCTGTGTAGCCACTGCAAGGTGTGATACGTGGATTATACCTTCTGCTACTGCTCCAATACAAAAGCTGCTGGTTAAATATTTACTTATGACACCCTCATCTATCGTGTGTCTCAGGCTCTAACAACTGTGAACTATCTTTTTGTCCTTTTGTTTGATATTGCCAATTTACTTTTGATTGTTAGTCACAGCAAAAGGTCACACAAGATGGAACATGGCTGGTTTAAAAAGTAGTCGGAAAATACTGAAGATCCTGCTGATGTATATAGCTGGTGAAACTTCCCAACTCTGTCAGTTTCCTGCATATGAAATGTTACAGTGCTGAACTAAGACTTTACTAAAATCAAATCATCTGTTCATCTGGTGGAAGCTGACTTTTATTTATAGCACCCAAGGCCTTTTTTAAAAAGCCCATCCAGCAAGAATTTCTATTAAGCAGCAGACTGGAGCACTTTTTCAGTAGCTACTACTTTTTTCAGTAGCCTTCCTTGAAAAAAAGCCTTCAAACCCCAAGAAACTCACAGCCCTGCATTGGTGTGGGCCCACACTTACTCAGTATTGAACAGCCGTGTTAAACAACTGAATGCACATATTAGCAACATTAATATTTAGCCACTTTTAGAGGAAAACACTTTGAAGTTTCAGACATTGGTATTCCCAGTTTAAAATCTGACCCCAAGATTAGTTTTGTGAATTAGGAAATAAACATGCTGGTTTAACAGAGATAGATCAGTAACGTTAGTACACCAAAACTCAAGTTTGCTGTCTCGGTTTTATGTTAAAGAAACACTGTAAGATTGCAAATACCAACTCCTCATTCCAAATATCCATCTCTTCATTCTGTTTCACCCTGCATTAATTAAGGCACTGACAATCATATATATTTCCTTGTCATATACTTCAGCCATTGTGCAACCTGGATAAACACAGGCACCAAGGGACTTGAAAAGGAAGAGTTACAGGGGAAGGACAGCTGCACTACTTAATCTAAGTTATAGAAATCATTTGAAGAGCAGCAGTCGACCAGGGACTATGTTTATTATCTTTCTTCGCATCTCAGACTTTCTTCACACAAGGGATTGTAATAGAGTAATAGATGCAAAGATGAACAGGTCAAGCAAAGAGAAGATCCAGTGGGATCATGTAATTGCCTGCTCTTATCCCAAAGAAAAAAGAGATTGCCAAGTCTCTTGGGTAATTCAGATACTCCAACTCTTCCCTACTTTTGCCAATATGTTTAAAGTACAAGATTTATGGTGATCTACTCTGAAATGGAATTTACCATGTCAGTGCAGGCATGAGAAGATTAAACTAGAACAGTGATCTGAAGACTGACAGTTTCTCAAGATGGAGAAATAGTCATAAAAGAAAAAGAAACAATATTACAGTCACTGAGAAGATGGTCCAAAGCAAAATGCTCAACACCTCCCCCTGACACTTGTGATGTGGACATCCTGGGAAGTGTAAGGAAGACAACTAAAAATATTGAGTTCCTCATGTCAGCACACACAAAGCCGAGTGTTTAGGCCCATGTGTTTTAGCAGTCAAACCCACAAGCTGACAGCTGAAATGGGTGCTGCTGTGTTAGAACACAGAGTCCTTGTAGAGAGCAGCACCATGGCAGCAGGTACAATTCACCTTCTCTCCTACAACATTACAACAGGTGGGCTTCCCTGAAACTGCTTCCTCTCTTCTTTGGACAATGCACCATTAGTATGTGTTTTGCATCTGTAGCTGTGCGCATTTGCACATATGTGTATGTTTAACTAGTTCCCAGTTACATCTATTGGCTCATGATTATTAAAAATATATTGCATCAGGGAAATTACAGCCATGTGCTTTAGCCTGGGCTTTTGAGGATGCAGGAACAACTCTTCAGTGAAGTGTTTTTTGTTTCTTACCTTGCTTTCATTCCAAGGCACCTAGACAAGAAGGCAACTGTAGTTTGAAAAGAGCTTAGTCCACGGTAGCACAGCAGCAAAACCAAGCCTGTAAGCTGGCTAGCCAAACTTGGCAGCCAAAAAGGCCAACGTGTCCTGGGTGCATCAAGCACAGCATAGCTAGCTGGTCATGGGAGGTGATCGTCCCACTCTGGATTGCACTGGTGCAGCCCCATTTTGAGTATTGTGTGCAGTTTTGGGTGCCTCAATATAAGGAGGACATCAGACTGTTAGAGTGTGTCCCAGAGGAGGACGACCAAGATGGTGAAAGGTCTCAAGGCAAGACTTATGGGGAGCAGCTGAGGTCACTTGGTTTGTTCCTTAGAGAAGAGAAGGCTGAGGGCTGTCTTCATCGCGTCTACAAGTGACTCAAGGGGAACAGTGGAGGGGGAGGTGCTGATCTCCTCTCTGGTGAGCAGTGATAGGACAGGAGGAAATGGGATGAAGCTGCTTCAGAGGAAGTTCATGCTGGACAGAAGGAAAATGTTCCTGACAGAGGGTGGTTGGTCACTGGAACAGGCTCCCCAGGGGAGTGGTTACAACACCAAGCCTGTCAGAGTTCAAGGAGCATCTGGACAATGCTCTTAGTCATATGGTTTAGTTTTAGGTAGCCCTGTGAGAAGCTGGGAGTTGGACTCGAAGATCCTTATGGGTCCCCTTCCAACTTGAGTTATTCTACAAAACTCTCTAAGTCTGCTATTCTGTGTGGAAATATCTCCAGTTATAACAGCTGCCCAGTACAAGCGACTGAGGCCGCCTCCATCCAAACCTTACAGACTACCGTTTCCCAGGCAGCCCCTCAAGAGAGACATATAGCCATGAAACTTCACAGAAAACACCACATGGCAAGGGATTTGTTACTGTTATACAAGGACAGTTTTCAGCTATGTGATGACACGCGCAACTGTTGCTGTTTCCATTTCTACACACACACCATTGATGTTATTTGAATTAAACTCATGCTACTGATCTCTTCCTGAGAAGCTAATGAAGCAGATGTTATTTGGAAAATACTAAATGGAAACATGGCATGTATTTTGTTAATGACCTATGCAGATTTTATTGAGGCAGAACTGAGGAAATCAGCCCATTGCTATTTCTGGCTTTGCTGGTCGGATGTTTTTAGCATAATGTTTGCATACAGAAAAGCCAAGTCCTACAACTGCAAAGGCTAGCACAGGCCAGCATTCAGACAGGACAGGCAGAGGGTTGACTGGGGAATACTGTAATGAAGTGAGTGAAGAGTGGATGTGGGCATGCTAAAATCTAGATTTTATTCCCACCCTTGCCAGAAATTACTTTTTTACAACCTGTGCATTATGTAACCTGCAAAATGGGTAAAAAATGCTTGCAAACTGGGAGTCAGAGGCATTACAGCAAAATAAATGTTAGGAATAGCACAGAATTATTGGTAGCACTTGGTAGATAACATCAGTTTACAACCCCTTAGTTCCTAACCTAAAGCAGCATTTTTCTAAGGCACAAGGTCTCTACTCCTTTTAAAGAGGTGGGGTAAAGCAGAAGGGAGCTCTTACATATCAGGTGTGGTGCATGGAAGGGCTACTGCACAGAGGCAACTAAAAGACTGTCACTAAGTCGCCTGTGTATTATCATGCAATACTGGAGAGACATGTAATGTCTTTTACTGGACAAGTTCAAAACCTTGAAAACAGATGGCCTTTAGGACATGCAAGCCCTTTTCAGTCTGAAAGACAGGCATTAAACCTCAAGCCAAGCACCAAGTGAGAACAATAGCTCAGCACCACTGCTATAGGATCAAGAGAGAAACAAAGTAAAATTCACAGACAGTACTGCTTCTGTACAGTACTGATGACTGATCAGACAGACTGGCTCAGAGAGCACAACACCATCAAAGAGTTAACAAATGAGGTCCAGAGGACTTATCCCAAGTCTTTCTTTCCTATACAACTGTATGGGAGGTAACTTAAGTCAGCCTCACTGGAATACTTTTTAATGAAATAAAAACTTCAGTTGTAAAAAACTTATAATAATAACAATTACCACAGGTTCAAATGATCACGGGATCAATGCAGACAGTGATTGATTTGGCAAAAGAGGAATCTTCTGCTCATCCTAGCATAGCTCATAGACTACACTGAGCCAGCCAGTCTCAATTAAAACACCAGATACTTGGGACAAGACTCTTTCATGTCTGAATGTGAAGATCATAAAATTGAAAGGCAAAACAGAAGTTTGGTAGTGGACACAAACCTTTAAATAGGTTGGTGCATCTCCGATGAAGTCAATGGCAAAGTGTGAAACTATGATGAGAAGTGAGGATGCAACGTAAGTTTAGGTAGGTAAACCAATTCAATTCTGGGTGAAGGACACAGCTTTTTAATATCTGAAAATGTGGTAAAGCCATCTGATTTTGCATCTCTTCCTGTGTGGAGCTGTGTCCTGCCCTTTAACTGGCCCTGCAACAGGCAAGTGTTTGATGTCCAGACACCTGACAGTGATTGTCACTTCAGAGAGTCATTTGCTGGATTTTCTCCTGGCAATTACACTGCAGATAGCTCTCTATTTTGCTATCAAATCACAGGCTACTGTGCTGAATTGCTCTCTTCATTAATCTTAGCTTTCGCAGAGACAAAGTCACAGTTTGACTAGTCTAGCACATCAACTTTCACAGAATCACAAAATGTTCAGGGTTGGAAGGGACCTCTGGAGATCATTTAGTCCAACCCCCTGCTAAAGCAGCTTCTCCTAGAGCAGCTTGCACAGAGTCACATCCGGGCGGGTTTGAATGTCTCCAGAGGAGACTCCACAGCCTCTCTGGGCAGCCTCTTCCAGTCTCTGTCACCCTCAAGGTAGAGAAATTCTTCCTTATATTCAGAAGGAACTTCTTGTGTTGTAGTTTGTGCCTGTTACCCCCTGTCCTGTCGCTGGGCACCACTGAAAAGAGCCTGGCCCCATCCTCTTGACACTCGCCCTTAAGGTATTTGCAGACATTGATAAAGTCCCCTCTCAGTCTTCTCTTCTCCAGGCTACACAGGCCCAGCTCTCTCAGCCTGTTCTCATAAGAGAGATGCTCTGGTCCCCTAGTCATCTTTGTGGCTTTGCCTTTGCTCTAAAATACACTGTTTTGGGCTAAAAGGGACTCTGAAATTCAGTAGTCAGTCGATAAGCCAGTGATGTTAGTATCAAAGGTTTCCCTGTTATGACAGTCCATCACCTGGGCAGAGGGGTCAGAGGGCTGGGTGGCAAGACACAAGCTGATCATGAAAATCAAAGGGTGCAGTATCAGGCCTAACTCCACCTAGAGCCACAAAAAAATTGATTCTGTCCACTTATTTTTCTTTCTGTATTAATAAAGCTGCAACACATTATGCAAACCATATGCCACCTCCTCAGTTGAATGTGTTAATGAAATCCTCTGAAAGAGGAAGCTTGACTTTTTCTGTTAAAAATGGGAGCTCTTCTTTTGCTAAAATCCTTTTTTCCTTCTTTTGCCAATTTGCATTTAGTCACAGTCTCCTCATATCCACTTTTTATTCTTCAGTCAAAAATGTGACTAAGGATTTCAAAAAACGCCAGGGCCAGGGGGGAGGGGAGAGTTGACAGGAACAAGAAATTATTTTCTCCAGCATTTCATGATCATTTTTTAAGTACTTCTTTTGATTTCTCTTCCTTACACCCATGTAACTTCCCTGTGTAAGCAAGAACAGATGTTGCAACAAGCAGAGTTCACCCTTTGACCCTGAGATCTCATTGCTTCTTTTCTCTGGTGCATGTTCGGATTTAGAGTGAAAACTCTACAAAAATGCACGGGGGTGGGGTGAGATGTGAGGCAGGGGAAGAATCTAATTTTGGAAAATCTTCCTTAGAAAACCCTCCCCAACTTCCACTTGTCTCACTTTATTTATGAATGTCTCCGTCCAAGAAGCTGAAGACATCTGAAATGTGCTCAGATACCACACTGTGCAGCATTGTATCAGAGTACCCAAGTGCATAAATTAGATCTCCTTCCCCAAAATTATTTTCAGAAGACACGACCTATTGCCATTCCTACTGTGCATAATGCGTTGCAGCAGATGACAGCCCCTTGTCCCCATTAGTCCCATGCACAGACCCCTCTGCAGTGCTATGTCTTATAGGTCTCCAACTTTGTGCACACACAAATTTTTACTCATCAGCAATTAAAAACACAAACAAACCCCCAAATCTATGCAATACTATCACTCCCCTTCTTGCCCTGTGTTTTTCTATAATTTTTGCCATTTTTTTTGCACAGACTCTGCCCTAGCTGCCCCTGTCCCAGTCGCCCCCCAGCCACACTCCCATTTCTGCCCAGTGTGGGACATGTCCGCTGCTCTCCTCCCAGCCAGCCTCTACCAGCTCCCCGTCCTTGTCACACCCAGCTGGCTGGAGGCAGGGTGGGGAGGGCAGGCATGAAGCCAGCTGCCAGCATCTGCAACAAACGGCTGGCAAGGGCTGAGGAGCTTGCTGAGAGCAGCTGAGAGCGGCTGCTAGCTGTGCTGCACAGGGCTGCTGGCAGGGACTGTAGCTGCCTCTGATACGGTTTGAAAACTGAGCCCTGCCCCAAGGAAAGCAGCACTCCTGAACAGCCTGCCTTTCCCACCGCGGCTTGCTGGGGCTGCCAGGACAGCTCTGGGTGCTCCTACAGGCTCAGGACAGAGGCATCCTGAATGCTGTGTGACAGACACCCTAAAGAAAACTGGCCAGGAAGCTTTCAAATGATCTGCCTACAGGCTCCCAGGACATGCCCCTGCAGCTAGTGCAGGGTCCTGTGAACATCTCCACTCCCAGAACTCCCTCCTAAATTCTGTTTTGTTTTGTTTGGGTTTTTTTTTCCTCCATCTGCATTGCTTGCAGCCAGGACCATGGAGCCCCGTCCGGCTGCAAGAAGTGTTGCCATCCTCCCACAGGCCTCCATCCCCATGCTCCCTTTTGTGCTGCTGAGTGAGTAGTGCTGCCAGTGACATGCAGATGACAATGTTGGGTCCTTGCCCCTACCCAAATCAACTCATGCTCCCTAGGAAAACCCACCCCAAGAGCTGGGAGAAAGAAAAACAAACAAGAAAACCAATGCAATTACAGCCATTATATCTCAGCACATAATTCCGAACTTTTTATAGCCCTTTGTCTGGCCTGGTTTTGTTTGTTCAGAGAACCTTTCCCAGGGGAGATAGCTTCTCAGCCAAATACCCTGTCAAAATTTTTCTCAGCAGCCACAGTTTTCCACTCTGTTCTTTTCCTCTTTATGCTTCTTTTAATATACCTAAAGCGCACCTCCCCACTCTTCCTCAGATATATATCTTAAAGTTTTTGTAGATTTCAGATGTCTGTCCATCTTAACCATCCACCTTGTTTTCTAATAACTAATGTATGAGGCTTGGCTTTCTAAATCTTGATACTAAACATAATTGTCTGAAGCATTTAAGCTTCCTTTAAAATGGATTCTTTGTTTACATATGTCCCTTGTTTTAAAGGAAAAAATAATCAATATTTAACAGATACAGAAGGGTAACTTGGAAACTAATATTCTGTAAAATGAAAGAACACTTTATGAGAATGGAAAAAAGACTAGAGATTAGAGCTGGCAGCTCTCTATTGTGTGACCACTTACTGTCACAGAATCCAGCAAGAGACTGCTTCTGCCATTTCCTTTTGATTTCTCTGTGTAAATCTGCTCTCACCTAAAGCTTGACCACATGACAGTACATACTCACATTAAACTGATTATTTCTGTCTGAGCTGGGTGTAGAAAAAACAGTTTTAACTTGCACATAAAAAAATGTCCCTTCTGGAAATACCCCATTCACTACCGAAGGAGATGCATTTCACATCCCTAACAGACCCCTGCATTTTACGTTAACTTCTTGATGATAACCAGGCAAAAGACAGTCCGGCCTAACATCTGCATTCAAAGTTGATTAAAATGTCCAGATAAGGCAGCCAGACACACAGATTAACCTAAAAATCTACAGGTTTCAGATACCGTAGATCAGATTAAAATTTTACCAGTTCTAAGCGATATCAGCCACTTGCCACAAAACATGTTCACAAATTTACTTGACTAACCTGGAAATAGTTTATAGTTAACCAAGCATCATTGCGATACAAGGGGGTAAGAGACTATTCATGACCTGTTGAGCTGGTGCTCCCCCCGAGGTAGAGTGCAAGCACAGAAAGGAAGAGCAGCTGGGTTTGCACAGGGAAATAAGTACCCTGATTGTAGAGATTTCTCCTAGGCCTCTCTCTTCCTGCAGATAAGGCATGTATCTGGAGAAAAGTGGTGCATCTTGAGAGCAGGACTATAAGCAAGTTGGATTAGTTAAAGTACTGAAGCTCTTTCTGGTTGATTCAGCAAGCTATCTCTACAGTCCCCTTGGAGCAAGAGAAGTATGGCTCTATTTCCTCCTTTCTCTAACCTCACAGCTGTTGGGTCAAAGGATGCTTTAAATCCACTAATCAAGCAAAAATTTATAGCAAAACCCCATCAGATGTATTTTATTAATCTCTTGCAGAAGATGCTGACATCCTACAAATGCAGGTTTATAGCTTTTTTATTCAGAAAATTAAGTTATACTGGAATGACGTAGATAAATCAGTCAGACCAAGTATGTGAACAGTTGTTGAATTTCAAGAAGGAAAACCTCTTTATAGCATTGACATGACCCAAAATGATTTAGAAAGTCTTATTAAAAGGAACAGGATGCAGCATTTCAAATGTTTCACGATCTCCAGCTTTGTTTAAATAAACCTTGAAATAAAGGTTTCAGGAATCACAAAATTAAGCTGTTCACATTGTTGGTTGCACCATCACTTCTGAAGCCACAAGGAAATACCCATCATCACTTTATTTGACTTTCCTTCTCAGGTTTGTAGTGTGCGTTGGACTGCACACCAGAATAGAGTCCAGAAACTCCCAATTTAGGATTTTCTATATGACCTCATACAAGTTACAAGCATTTCTAAACCCAGAGATCCTCATACCTAAAAGTTACAGGACAGCATCCTGCGGTACTGGGTGGCATACAAAGACTGCTTTGAAGAACTCACAAACTGCATAATATAAGAAATGACCTTGCAAGCACACAGCCAAGGGACTCCATCAAAGAGTAAAACCATTCTGGTCAGCAGGATACCCAATGGTCACAAAGGAATAACTAAAAGCAAGAAACTTATCAGTAAAACAAGGGGGAAAGCAATCTAGGAGAACAGGGGAATGGGAAGGAAAGCCAAGGGAAACAGAAAGGTCTTGTGCCATTTTTTTCAGCTTTGATCAAGAGCAGTGAAGACTGTTGGACCACTTACAGGATGACTCAAGTCTTCGTAGCACCCACGCAAATACCCTTTTTGATAGTATATTTGACTAACAATGTTGATTCAACCTTTGTCCTTACTATCATTCGTTATATTGTCATTATCTACCATACAGTCATATTCAATCTATGCTTCCAACTTCACATTTACATCTGTCTTTTTGAACTGTATGCACTCTTCAACAGCTGACCTAGGCAATATAGGTATTCTAACACGTTTCTCTTATCCCTCTGAAATCCGCTTGCATATGTGATGCCAGGAATTCTTTATATATTCTTTTCCATTTTCTGGATTTTCATATTTGTGTATATTAAATCTAAGCATGGAGACTACAAATGTGTATGCTGAGTCTCCTTTTCTGTTTCCAAGGTTAGAGAAGTCCCCACCAGTTTTGCTAGCCTGAGTCCCAAACACCTGACAGAAATGTAAAATGTTTTCCCTCTGAATTCTTCTCAACTGTCAATATCACAAAGCTTCTCTAAAAATTCAAACCAGGATACTGTCTTCATGGCTGTGTCAAACTTTGACCCTGCTTTTCTATGAAACAGGAGGATTCTTCAGAGGATCGATGGAGTTTCCATTTCTTTGAGTAACTTTGCCAACTCAGGTAATTATCTTTCATCTATTTCAGTGAGAATTTGGGAGCACCATCTACCCTCATTGGAAGGCTGACCCACAGATTTTCTTCCAGAATCCTTTCAACCTCATGTGCATCCAGAGCACATACTTTTGTTTTCTGCATCTCTTCACTGCAGGCCTATCGTCTCACAGTAACACATTGTCCTTTGATTCATAAAAGCTTCTAGGTTTTATGTTCAAGCAAATTTCATGTTCTCCTCTACTGTTTTCTGTCTGTCCTCAGATCATTCTGTATTATCATCTCTCTCAACATCACAGTTACCTGAACAGCATCTGTATTCTTCTTTATACTCCAGTATCAGGCTACATAAGCTGTTCTGTCTTCTTTTTCTGCTGTGGTTGGTTTCCCTTTTCCCTTTGTCACCTATTTTCTTTCTGGTTGTCCTGGTCATTCTTTTGCACAGCAAAACTAACCATTAACTTTATCTCCCTTCACTAGGCGAATCCCGTCTTCTCCCCATAACCATGTTTTGCCACGTGCAACTCTCCTTATCTAGCTGTCTGCCTTCCACACCGTCTTGTTTGGAAGATGACTTAGCTTGCCTGAAGACCCTCTTCTAAACTCCATGAAATCCACTGCCCTAGCACCTCCTTCATCTGCTACTGGAACACCTCTGGCCTATGAAACATGTATTAGGAACCCACTTCAGGAGAACGTAGACCTCATGGATTCTGCTTTTCTCTTTTTATTTTCTCCAGATCAACTCCTTTTTTTGTCTCAGTAGCCACATCCTTTTCTCTTCTTAATTCCTGCTCTTAAAGTAGAGAAGAAAATCCCACAAATAATTTCTTAGAGTGTTTCAGATACCTGATTCCATTTCCTATTTTCTGTATGGTAATTAATTTAAAATATATAATGTGAAGTCATCCATGGCAAAATGGTATTTATACAAGGTACATTCTTTTCACTGTCACAGCTGAACATTTAGAGGAAACATCAATATTGATAGAATTTATAATTACAATGTTTGTCTCTGTCATGCCACTTATGATTCAGTGAAAAATTCTGAGACTTTTCAGTCTTATGGCTTTCCTGCTCACAGGAAATATCTATGTGAATAGCTGTCACAATAAAGCCTTTGCCTTTCCAGTTCTCACTCTCATTAGCTGCATAGCACTGTGTGTTGTTCACTTAATGTGTTCCATAAAAGAAGGTGCTGCAATTCAAGTTTTTTATCTACAGATACATTTTTCAGGCTTCTCTGAATTTTCCATTTTCCCTGCACAGACCTTTTTATGAATTCACCAGTTATTGCTCTATAAGGAGATCTGTTATTTATATTGGACCGACTCCTTAACCCTTACTACTTTGATTTTACCTTATCTGACATCTTGTTTCTCAGCCCACATATATGTATGCAAATCTGCTTAGAGTGTTTTCCATTTCTTTACAATTTTTAGTTCCCACAATTGCATATTTTCTACAGATTCATTCAACTCCCTATTCACTACTGACATCTTGACAATAGCAAACAGCCGTTCACTGAAAATCTTTTCCCATGACTTAACTTGGGAATCAGTTTTTCCCCATTTCCTTTGCCTGTAAGTTTAAGCAGTGAAGGTTTTCCTCTGCAGAAGCCACACTGGTCTAAGCCAACTGAATTAGCCTTCCTCACATCCTGCACCCTAGTGTTCCTCCCAGCCCAGAAACCACAAGGAAGCCTATCCAGGCAGTAGATGCTGGAACAAACCCTCCTCTGCTGAGGAAAAAAAAAAAAAAAAATCAAAATCAAATTAATTGGTTCAAATGACTTTGAAGCCCCCAGTAACAATCACCATAAATGGAAGGACCTCATCAGTATCTCCGCTATTTCACAGTTTATTTCTTTCAGACTCCTCAGATTAATACCATCTGCTCCTGGTAATTCACTGCATTTGTCATTCTCAAGTTGCTTCATAACTTCCTCCTGAGAGGCTGCAATCTCTCTTAAGGCCAACATCTGATTTCCCATAGGAAATGCCCTCTGAATAGCACCTTCCACGGAAAACACAGATGCAGGATATTTGTTTGACTTCACTCTTAGCTAAGCCTCCTTTCCAGCTGACTCCTCACTGCCTAACGGTGCACAGTGACTTGTGCAGTTTTCAAAACACTAACAGGTACCTGTGAGTTTCTTGTCTTGGAAATGTTTTTATTTTTAGACAAAACTTGCCTGTACTTATATGGCACAAAGTCTCTTTATATTTTCTTTATTGTTTCTTTATCCCAAACATTTGTCAGGGTAGAATATTTCAGGCAAAGAATGGCTAAGAATTCTAATAAATAATTTCCTAATTTTTACCAATTTTTCTTCATGTTCACAACCATTATGTCTCCCTGGAAGAATTTCCATTGATTAGAAGCAAGTTGAGCCTTCTACATTCCTTACTTCAATTAACTCCTGCAATTACATGATTAATCTCTTCCCTTTTCAGTCTCCAAAATGAGTTATCAAATAATCAGTTACTTATGTTTTCAGTAAACTGCTCCAGTCTGCCATTCTGCAAAGGCCAAGGAGGTGATGCACTAATTATGCATTGCTGAGCCACCAGTTTAGTAAGTATCTTACAAAGGAATGGCTTTGGCCGAGACACAGTTTGGGTTTGAATGATACGTATGGGTGCTGCTTGTTCAAACAGAAGAAGTAACAATATTTAAATCTCACTGACTTAGGAAAATATGGAGAGGCATGCAAATGCTGCTGTCAAGCCAACAAGTAAACAAACTAAGACACAATGGGATTAAAAGACGGGATAAAAGTCTGAGATCAAAGAATCCTCGTCAGAAACTCTTATGCACCAACAGTCACTTCTCATGCAAAATGAGTTGCAGCTATACTGAAATCAGACAGAAAAAGCAATCCCCAGAACAACCAGAATTGTTGGTTTACAGCATCAAATACAATGCCTTAGACTACTGCTAAAAACAATTTGGAAGCTAGTAAATGCTACAGAGAGCAGGTGTAGAGTACTTCCTGCAAGGTTTTCCAGTTAATGGGCAGCTGTATTCTGTACTTGTTTTACAGCTACAGCAGATCCAACAGCAGTGAACCCTGTTCTCTAATTATGATGTGCCAAATGGCTTAATGAGTTTGCAATCTTCCCTGTTTAGGTAAACGAAAATAGGATTAAATAAACAGCATACAAAATGTAGGAGGGTATCCTCCAAACAAAATAATTCAGAGTTAGGTAATACTGAACTGTCATCAACTTCTGATGACAATGTAGAAAAAGACTGATCACAGAGTACCTTTGAAAGCTTTGGAAAGAAGAAATTATATAAAGATGATATAGAAGGAATACAGTCTTGATAACCTCACCTAATACTTATAGGATCACTCTTTGACAGTTTCAGATATTATTCAGAGTAAATTATTCTACAGTAAGTATAGTATTTACATTCTTTATAGTAATTTCTTGTAGAACCCTAGTGAAATCTCCAACACTGGAGTAAATTTCGTGACTATGATTTTACTAAATTCTTTGACTCGGTGAGTTTCCATTGGTTTTCTCAAGACAGATGGGTCTTAGAAAGATTATAAAGAAATTAATCTGCAGATTGTATCAGTGGTAGGGCCTTACTGCTCAAGAGAGACAGAAGACATTTTCTGGGAATCAGTCATGGCTTGACTTACTGGTGACATTTATTCTGCCTGCCACTATTTGAAAATTTGCTAATGCTTTAACAAACAGAAATATTGTGCCCTCAAACCTTTAAAATTATTCCCCAGGGAAATTCAAATATTTATTTAAAAGTGTACTACTCTATTTGAGGTGATTTGTAAACCCTATATACAAAATTGTTGCAGGTTTTCCAGGTATTTCTCACCTTGTAGAATAATTGTGTATTGTACAGCAAAAGGTCCATTTGATATGTACTGTCTTCCAATTTCATTGAGCATGCTTTTTTTTTACGTATTCTGAGAATGGGTGTAAAAATAGTGCTTGTTCACCTTGTGTTTATCAATTATTTCTTAGTATATTTTTATAATGTCTCTTCTCTCTCTCTTCTGCCCTGAAGAAAACAGGTCAGGGTATGAATTAACAGTTTTCCTTTTTCTAAATGTTTGTCATGAATACATCCCTTCCTGATGGGATAACCTGGACTAAACATGTTATATAGTACTATTTCTGTTCTGAAATAACTACTGTTATGTTATGTAGGTGACTTTATAATACCTCCAGAACTGTCATCGCCCCTTTTCTAAAATATTGCTGAGGTTGGTTTTTTTACTGGTTTTGCACATTGGGTAGAAGTCATAATTATGTTCCCATAACAGTACCCAGGTGTCCTTCCTGAATTCATTTAGAATTCAGCAAGGTGTATGACTAATTAAAACTTCATTTAGAACCAGATACTCTTGAGGACTGTGCATAGATTACTTTATGACATTTTTAAACATACAGGAAAATGATCTGTGGGGTATTTCAGCTGCTCTATGCCTCTACTGCCTGATAAGCAATTACATTTTTAAAAAGTATATCTTTCACTTAGACTTTTGAGTGTATAGAATGAGCAACAGACAGTACATGCTTTTTAGTGTAAAAAAAAAAAGTTAATGAAGAAACCATAACCTTCAATGTAATGTTAGCTGTTTTAACTGTTGAGGCAAGTTTTACAACAAAAGGCCAGGGAATAGATTATGCCGTATGGTTATATAAAGCCAGGCTGGTCTTGGATACAATTGCTTGATTCTTGCTTATAGACTCAAATTACAAGACTCAGATTTGTTTCCTGCAGGTAACAAAACATGGCTCTGGAACTGAAAAGGAGTATAAAGTTATAAATATAAATTCACTGTCAAATATTTCTTCAGCATCAGTGGAGATGAGACACAGACGGAGAGGAGATTAAATCTACAGGAGACCTAGGGTATATTAATTAAGTGTCTGACATTACAGAACACATGTCTGGGGTGAACATAACCAATCTCGTCTTGGTGAATTGATTTTCTGATAGTGTCTTGAAGACTAGTGGCCAGTATGCTTGATAAAAATCTTTACATCTACATTACTTAGTGAAATCAGGAAATAAGCAGCACATTCTGGGCATTTATTAGATTTAGCTTAAATGCTAAATTCTTGCATGGCAAACAGCCACTTTCTCTAGAGTTACTGAACTTACTCCCTATCAGATGGAAAAGCAACTGTGAAAAATCTTTACATAAGCCTGCTGGGACTCCATCAAAGCCAGGTGTTTTGGCAAGAGAGAATTCTTCATCTGATCTCCAAGTTTCCTAAAACATTACTGCATATTCTGATATTAGCTAGAAGAGACAGGAACTGCTGTTTAACTTACTGACTGAAATAGAAAACAGAGATGTGCTGGGCACTGTAACACAGTGTTTTTATCATGCCTTTAAAAATATTCAAACATAGATAAAACTAAGCAAAAGCTGTACTAAAATAATCTGAGTAAGACTGCAAAGTCAAGTAGCAAAAATAATGAAAACCGAGGCCGCTTTCAGTCAGTTCCCCTTGTACTTGTCCATTACTCTACAGCACGACTCTAACACAATAAATGATGCACTCTACATTATAATCAAAAAGAAGTCTTCAGAAAATTTAGGAACAAAACCAAATTTCAGAATTAAAAGTTTAGCTACCCGTCCCAAAAGGGTACAGGGCCCTGACATGCATGCACATAAGCACACATTAATAATTTCTCTATCTGCAAATTATTTCACCAGCCCTTACTAACCTTAGTGTTAGCTCCATAATTTTACTAGTCTTAAGTTTAGGGATGAGAGTACCACAAACCCTACAGCTCCAAGGCAACTGGGGCAGAAAAAGGGATGCCAAGAGGAGCATGGCTCTGCACCAACATAGCTGTCTTCAGAAATTCTAATCTGGACCACCCATGGTGCTGGGGACCTCAGCGTCATCCCTGTTCTGCCATTAGCATTTGGGTTAGTGTTACAGTTAGGGTGTAGAAAACCACAAAACCTACAGCTTCAGGGCCACTGGGGCTGGAAAAGGCATGCCAAGGGGAGAATGGAACTGCATCAGCATTGATACCTCCACACCTTTATAATCTGGCCACCCGTGGTGATGGGGACCTCAGCCTCGGCCCCCAGAAGCCATTGGGTTTAGGTTTAAAGTTAAGAGATCCACAAATCTGACAGCTCCACGGTGACTGTGTCAGGAAAAGGTATGCCAAGGGAAACACAGCACTGCACCAGCATTGCTGCCTCCACATCTTTTTAATCTGGTCTAGGCATGGTACTGGGGACCTCAGCTTCAGCACTAAGATGCCACTGAGGTTAGGTTTAGGGTTGAGAGAGTCACAAAGCCTACAGCTCAGGGCCACTGGGACTGGAAAAAGCATGCCAAGGGGAGCACAGCACTGCACAGACATTGTCACAACAATACCTTCCTCATCTAGGTCACCCATGGTGCTGGGGACCATAGCCTGAGCCCAAGTACACTCAGTGTTGGGGATAGAGTGACAATTCAGAAAGACACAAAGCCTACAGCTGAGGGGACACTAGGACTTTTCATGTTTTGATCTGAATGAAGAGCCTGATTGCAGAGGAGACTGTGTACATAGCTCCTTGATAGAAATGTTTTTTTCAGAAACATTGTCTTTAGGAACCCATTAAAAATCTTTTGCTTGAAAACTATTACACAGTGAACTTTAAGGATAGATGGAAGAAATTACTTCAGGCTACTGCCTTAAACATGTTGGCTAGTGCTTTATCCTCCCCTATATTATATACTAAACTGCTACTATAGAGATTTGGTGTATCTAGGAACAGTAATTATAGCTAAGATCTGGGAAGTTTATTTTAGGCAATGGGGGATGCATGCCTCAACTCTCTGTAAATGCACCCAAGTCACTAGTGCTTTTACAGGCAGTTTGCAGAAGCAGCTGATGGGTGTGTACTGTAAAGCACTTTATTTGCTACCCAAGTTGATGATGGTGGCAAGTGTGGCCAGCGGTCAGTCAGCCAAAGATGCTTTGTTAGACATTTTTGCTAGTGAATACCTCTGAAAGACTGAAAAGCTTTTGAAAGCTGAATAGCCAGGTTTTGTTCACATCTGGTCTAGGGTAATTAACTGACTTCCCAAGTAATAAAACCCCCAGTTACTGGGCCAGACAAACAGAAACAAGAAAGATCTGTGGGTAAGTCTCCCTTTTCCCCTGGGGTCCTTCTTCATGACTCATTTTCAGCTATCCCAGGGACTTTTTCCATTGCTGCCAGCTCTGGCCAGTGATCTCTGGTCACTAGGAAAGTTCCTCTCATCATCTCAGAGGTCAGACTCTGTCTGTCCCTCACGGTACTCTGTCTCCATGCTTGAAGACAAGTAGACTCACCTCCAGGCTGCAGCTTCTCTCATGCAAGCTGAAACCTCAGGATGCTGACCTACTGTGGTGGCAATTTCTGCTCTCCTTGAGTAATCCCACCTGGTTCAGTCTCCCTACAGGAGTATCAAAGAGTTGCGGACAAGAAGAGAAACCCACCAAGTACTGTCTGTCACACAAGGTAGCAGCACCCTTACAGTATAACTGTAACTTATTTACAGAAAAGTAAAGAAAGCATATTTTGTAGTCATCTGTTTCATGTTTATTTTTGATATCTAGTGGATATTGAGGGCAGAGGCTATAAATGATCTAAACTTAAGAGGGTTACAAATAGTTACAGGGAAACGAAAGACCTCTGCACTTAAAGAATATAAAATTAGCAACGGAACGTTCATTTTAGCTGATGTATTGTTTTGTGACAAGAGCTGGTTTATGGGCTGATCTGAACGCTAAAGCTGAGATATGAAGCTATTTGCTTCAGTTACTGAAATGTAGTTTTAAGCTTTGAATATGTGTACTCCCTCATGACAGAGAACTAAATTCAAGTACATCAAGTCTAGTGTAAGGCTGAGGTTTCCAAAGGCATTTTCTTCATAAGAACTCCCTTTTTTTAGTTGTTTTTTTTTTCTTTCTCTTAAAGTAATGTTTCAGATTGAGTCGCCCTGTACCTCCAAGTATAAATGAGAAGACTGAGTTTTATAGTCTTTCCCAGGATTCTAAGAGATTCAGAAAAATGTAGATAAATGTAAGGAATGTCATTCCTTAAAAAAAATAAAAATAAAAAAACCAAACAAAAACCCCAACCCCCCAGACAAGTTCCATAAGGAAAACAAAGTTTCAGCAGTTTCAAGTGAGCATAGGCTGACTTTTGTGAGTCAGCCATGGCTGATTATTGTTTCATGTGGAAATTGGGCAAAACTGTTTTTCATGATTTCATGCTTCACACCTAGATTAACCACAATGGTTTTAGCTGAGTTTAACTTAGTTTTTGGTTTATTTAGTACCAAAGCACTATAAAAATAAAACACTACAAGGGGCATGACCCCTGTAGAAAGGAAAACACAAGGTCTTGCACTAATAGCTGTAAAATACTCCTACTGAGTTCAATGTTGCTTTAACAAATTTCCTAAACTCCCCAATCCTTATTTATTAAAAAGTAAATAAGGATAATTCTTCTATTCATTGCACCTGCTGTTCCTTTGCAAGTAACCCATATGTCCTTATACATGTGTGTATATTTAT
Source organism: Falco naumanni (assembly GCF_017639655.2). Classification (NCBI taxonomy): domain Eukaryota; kingdom Metazoa; phylum Chordata; class Aves; order Falconiformes; family Falconidae; genus Falco; species Falco naumanni. The sequence continues at coordinate 12,762,690 of NC_054055.1, read as the reverse complement.
ACACATATGTGCACATGCACACAGAGAGGTTATATACATGTATATATTTTATATATATATATAAAATGTGTTTGTCTTTCTACTTGAGTAGATTGGCAAAAATCTGTCATTAAAACTTAAAAACAGACTTTAGAAATTCATGTGAGTTATGTGATGCCCGCGTACAAGAAGGGCAGGAAGAAGGATCCCAGGAACTACAGGCCTGCCAGCCTGACCTCAGTGCTGGGGAACGTTATTGAGCAGATCATCTTGAGTGCCATCATGCAGCATATGCAGGACAACTGGGAGACCAGACCCAGCCAGCATGGGTTTATGAAATGCAGGTCCTGCTTGACTAGCCAGATCTCCTTCAATAAGGTGACCTGCCAAATCGATGAGGAAAAGGCTGAGGATGTTGTCTACCTGGACCTTAATAAAGCCATTTCCCACAGCATCCTCCTGGAGAAACTAGCTGCTTATGGCTTGGACAGGTGTACTCTGTGCTGGGTTAAAAGCTGGCTGGATGGCCAGGCCCAAAGGGTGGTGATGGAGTTACATCCAGGTGGTGATTAATCACATGTGGTGTTCCCCAGAGCTCAGTACTGGGACCAGTCCTGTTTAATCCCTTTATTGATGATCTGGCTGAGGATATTGTGTGCACCCTCAGTAAGTTTGCAGATGACACCAGGTGGGGGGAGAGTATTGATGTGCTTGAGGGCAGGAAGGTTCTGCAGAGGGATCTGGACAGGCTGGACCAATGGGCCAAGGCCAACTGTATGAAGTTCCAAAAGAAATGCTGGGTCCTGCATTTGGATCACAACAACCCCACGCAAGACTACAGGCTTGGGGCAGAGTGGCTGGAAAGATGCCTAGCAGAAAAGGACCTGGAGGTGCTGGCTGACCAGCCGAACATGAGCCAGCAGTGTCCCAGGTGGCCAAGAAGGTCAATAACATCCTGGCTTGTATCTGCAACAGTGTGGCCAGCAGGACTAAGGAAGTGATTGTGCCCCTGTACTCAGCACTGGTGAGACGATACTTCAAATACTGCATTCACTTTTGGGCCCCTCACTGCAAGAGAGGCTTCAAGGTGGTGGAGTGTGTCCAGAGAAGGACAACAAAGCTGGTGAAGGGTCTAGAGCACAAGTCTTGTGAGAAGCAGCTGAAGGAACTGGGGTGGTTTTTTTCTGGAGAAGATTTAGAGGAGATCTTATTACTCTTTCCAGCTACCTGAGAGGAGATTGTAGGCTGAGAGGGGTAGGCTTCTTCTCCCAGATAAGAAGCAACAGGACAAGAGGAAACAGCCTCAAGTTACACCAGGAGAGGTTTAGATTGGCTATTAGGAAAAATTTCTTCACCAAAAGGGCAGTCAAGCATTGGAACAGGCTGCCCAGGGAGGTGGTAGAATCACCTCCTTACAGGTGTTCAAAAACCATGTAGATGTAGTGCTTAGTGATATGTTTTAGCGGTAGACTTGGCAGTCCTGGGTTAATGGTTGGACTCTATGATCTCAAAGGCCTTTTCCAGTTGCAATTTGAGTTAAGACAGACAACAAATATTGCAATACACACATATCAATTAGTGGTCAACAGCTTACCTGTCATGGTGTCTGTTACAGGTCACAGGTTATCCCACTTGTCTCAGCTACATTGGGCACCAGTTGTTGTAGTGAGAGTCCAACTCAGTTACCCTGACACAGGGCAACAATTGTCACAACACAAGCCTGCTAGTAGGTTGCAACAAGTTTTTTTTTTTTTTTTCCATCAATCAGATCCTACTAGCCATACTATTTCTTCTACCTCCAGAGACCAGACCACACTGCTCCTACCTTATCTAACCCCCCACACTCCTCAGTGTTATTTAACTACTTAGTGGGAACGAGCTACAGCTGCACATCATCCATGCCAATCAACCCACTGCCATCAAGGCAAGGCCACAGCTGCATATTATCAATGCTAATCAACCCACTGCCTTCAGTCCTCTACATTTTCCAACCTAATTGATTCTATGATTCTTTTAATCTATGATTCTTTTGATGATCCATCCTACACAGAACAATTGCTCAGGAACTGTACCTGCAGCAGAGATTTTAGGATGGAAAATAAAACAGTTTCTGTGTTTAATACCTATAAAGTGCCATGACACTAACTGAATTTATACTTTGAACAAATGAGCAGTCATCTGCTTACCCTTTCCAACCATCGCTTGGGCTACTTATGGATCAATGATAGATACAAACACAAAAAAAAGAAGTGCTAAGACACATGTTCCAACTTCTCAAGTTTTCTGATAGCTTCCTCTCAAATAGATGTTGCTTCTTTATGACTCTGAGTTTATGCTGATTTTTCATAAAAAATAGCTCTGATTTCCAGCTGAGTTCTTTCTCAGAGGAGGTTTGCAGTGGATATATATCAAAAAGTGTGTAGTCTTACCCAGCACACCTTAAAATGGAAATTGTATATGTAATGGTCTCTGATGATGTCGATACACGTGTATACTCCACTAAGCATGTGGAGCCTACTAGAAAGTAAAATTGAGCTGAGGGGAAGCATTCATTTATCATACAGTAATCTATAATGTTGCCTATGCTAGATAAGAAATCCTTCAAAGTAAATCTGACATAAGAAGCTTTTGCTATTGATATGAAGTAGTGCACAGAAGCACCAACTGCAAAGCAGGACCTTGCTGAAGTAGATGTTATAAAAAAGAATAAAAAGCTCATGACTGAGTTCTGAAAAAGTCACAGGTAATTGTAAAATGAACGTTTTATTGTGAATTTAAGTAGAAGTCTTGGAGCAGGAGACAGTAGCTAAGAAGGAGCTGAGATTTCAGCTTACTATGCAACAATTTGCTCATTATTTCTTTTTTCTCATATACAGCTTCTTCCACCTATTCTTTTCCTGCCCAGTCCTCCTGTTATATTTGTCAAGACAGGGTTCTAGATTTAAAGAACTGAACCTGGATCTCTTATAGTTTTCTTTTTTTCTCATTTTGCTGATGCAGAGCTCCTTAAGGGGCAATAACACAAGTCATTTTCCATTAGTCATTAATTTCATATATATGCTTAGAGATAAAGTGAGGTTGGAAAGGTGAGAAGAGCAGAAAACTTCACTGCATCAGTGCATAAGAAATGGAATATTATAGCAGTTTCTACCTGCATGCAAAGGAGAAGAAAATCACTAAGCTGTTGGGAATCAAGGTGAAGGGACAGGCTTTATGGCTCTCTGAGTATTAACTGTAACATTAACCCTAACCATAATGGCATCTTGAGGCTGAGGCAGAGGTCCTCAGCACCATGGCAGGTGAAATTTAGAAAGGTGGCAAAGATGTTGATGCAGTGCCATACTGCCCTTGACATGCTTTTTCCAGCCCCAGTGGCCCTGAGCTGTAGGCTTTGTGGCTGTCTCAAACCTAACCCTAACCCTAATGGCATCTAGGGGCTGAGGGGGAGGTCCCAGCACCAAGTATGGCCCAAATTATAAAGGTGTGGAGGCAGCAATGTTGGTGCATTGCCATGCTCCCCTTGGCCTGCCTTTTCTAGCCCCAGTGGCCCTAGAGCTCTAGGTTTTGTGGCTATCTCAACCCTAAAACTAACACTAATTGCAGATTGGGGCTCAAGCTGAGGTCCCCCAGCACCATAGGTAGGCCAGATTAGAAAGATGTGGAAACATCAATGTCTGTGCAGTCCATCCTTCCCTTGGCATACCTTTTCCAGTCCCCAATATCCCTGAAGCTGTAGGCTTTGTGGCTTTCTCAACCCTAACTCTAACACTAAGACTAATGGCAGATTGTGGCTGAGATCCCCATCACCATGGGTGGCCCAGATCAGAAAGGTGTAGAGGCATCAATGTTGGTTCCGTGGTGTGCTCCTCTTGGCATGCCTTTTCCATCCCCAGTGGCCCTGGAGCTGTAGATTTTGTGACTCTCCTAAGATTATGCCAGAGTTACCCTTTAAGGCTTGTGGTAGGAAAATACGTCTTCTATTTTCTATATATTTCTATATACAAAAGTATACCTTTGATAAGATGGACTACATTTCTTTCAAATGTTCTTAATGATTTCTTTTCCTGTTTTTATTGGAGAAAAAAACTGCTTTGTAATGGCCTTGTAGGCAAGGATATAGTATTATTTCTCTTCATAGGGCCAGGATATAAGATGGGTCATGACCTCTTAGAAGTGAAATGAGGTTGCACAGGAAAAAGCTTTAAAATGGCTTGAAATAGCCATAAAGATATAAGAAATAACTCTTAATTTCAGTTACATTGCTGTGAAAGCCCGTAATTACTGTAGTAATTATAAATGAAGTATACATTCTTTATCAGCCCAACCTGTATGATTAAAAAAGATTAAACTGCTGTTGGATCCTTTACTGGCACAAGGTTATTAACGTACAGAGGGCTTATTCAGCACACATTTCCTTTCAGAGGTTTGCACACAAAGGTTTTGGTGATCACCTTTGCCCTGACAGAGGTGCTGCCGGAAAAGGTTTTAGGACCAGATCCAAGACCTCAAACAGTGTCTCCTTTGCCCTTCAAACCATCATGTGTCCATGCCTGTCACACCTGTGAGTGGGAGAGTCATGGCTTTGCTGCATGTCTTTCGCATTGCCTTGCTTGGCCTCTAGACATTGTACTGTTCCCTGACCCCAAAACAGTTCTAGTGCTTCCCACATCTCTCCCTGAGTTTGTGCATGCCTTCTTTCAGAGACATCAGGAAAAGAAATAGTCCCACCTGCTTTTTTCCCTGTTACCCTTCACACCACTCCTCTTCATTGTGCACTGTGTCTGTTCCCAAAGTGGTTTTTTCTGCACTTTTTCCCCAGAAAAACTCAATTTACTTTTTTTTAAGGGACCAGACCTACTTAGGTGCCCACAATGCCTCATTGCATTGAACCATGCATCCTAGACTGAGGCAGCCAGCAGGTCCTAGCTGCTCCTGCAGTGCTCCCTTTCTCACCGGAAATTCCAAAATTGAGGTACCTTCTCATTTAGGTTTTTAGATTGGGGTGTTTTTTTAGGTCTCCTAAAAAGCACTAGTCAAGGTGAAACGGAGTCAAGGAGCAGTGAAAGTAGTGGAGTGCCCACAATTGAGTATGCACACCTTTGGGAAACATCATTTGTTCTGGATCATACCTTCAAAATACTGTTGACTGAATGCTTAGGAAATCTTTTCAGTATCTAAATAATCAGTACCAATCACTGAACCATGTTAGTTATTTGTACATAAAACATATCACATCTGAGGGGGCAAATTATTTTAATCCTGAAATAAAGCTTTCAGCTATTAGAGGTTTGAACAGGCTCCATCTGATTGTTCACTGAGCCCACAATGCCTGACAGCAGGAAATGTGGAGGAATTCTGCCACTGGGAAAATATTATGGGAACACTGTGGAGGAGTTCAGAACATAAATGGTATACGGGACTGAAGCAGAGTAATTGGAAAGGATTATTCCCAGGTAATGCTAGCCTTATAGCTGCCTATATCTGAGCAAGCCATACAGCTAATGATTCGTTTGATATATTTCTCATGACCTTAGGATGAGAAGAGTTGTGTCTTCTAAGTGCCTGTTGTGACCACAAATGCAGGCTGGAGTGATGGCCCTCAACCACAACACACGCAGTGCCTCTTCGCTGCCCATCTGCATTCCCCCATGCGCCTGCCCAGGGAGCAGGCAGACCCACCCTGCCCACAGGGCCTCCCCCGGGACCCCCGCATGCCTCTGCCTCTTGAGGCCCCTCCTCAAACCCCCAGAGTGCCGATTTATGTAGCAGCAGTTGTGACTGGTCAGTATTGCTTCAGTCTGTACTACAGTGTGAGCTCCCCATGGGGAGGCGGCACGGCTTGGTGCAGGCCTAGCCTGTGTGTTTCTTCCTGGCGCCCTGTCTCCTGTGGGGCTGTCTTCTCCCTTAGCTGGGAACACTACACTCCCATGCAGGCTGGCATCAGAGTACGGCTACGCTCTGAGCCATTGAAGACATTTACTACGATTCTCTCATTTCCCAGTGCAACACAGTCTGCCACAGTGAGACATGGGCTAGAGGGATGTTGTTGACACCTCCCAGCACAGCAGAGAGCCTCTGCCTCACCAACAGGGAGCTGGAGGGTGTTTCTGCCTTTCCTGACCCCTGTGTTATCTCCCCACGTGGTTCAGATGGGCCCGATGTGTTGGATTCCTTGGATCCAGCGAGCAGGGTACAGAGGAGGTGGATCACCAGTCGAGGGCCAGGGCTGGCCCAGCTGCAGGCCGGGGAGAGGAACGCAGGTGGCCTGAAACGTGGGTGCAAGCCAGCTGCGCTTCCCTCACTTCAGGCTAAGCAAAACCACAAACATGCATTTATTCATAGCATTCAAAACAGACAACACAGCCACAAATGTTTATAAAAGATGTAGGCAGAAAAAATAAAAGCAAAAATATGCTTAATCTGCTTATACCAAGGTAACATGAGAAAGTTCCCTCGTTTTCTTATTCAGCAGATTTGCTGTTTACCTCCTGATGAGACAGTTTCTGCCTTTGCCCATGCCTCTTTTTTGAATGAGTGACTTCGGTTTTGTAGCCAAAGGGCCCTTTGAAACCTCCTAAAGGGTGAAGACTGGTTTTGTCTTTCACCCCTAAACGTTTCTTTTTGTGGCTGAAGTAGGAGACAGACTATTCAACCCTCATGAGCAGAATAAATGTTGCTTCCCAGCTACAGCAATGTTAGAGCAATCCCAGTCTGCTATTGTGTTTTGCTAATAATTTATTTGATCCATTATATTTTATTATTAGTTATATTAATAATTTACTAATATTTTAAAGAGTAACACACTAGGAGTCACTTGCTGTTCTTAACTGGTGAGTAACGGACTATAGCTAAACAGGGTATGAACCTCTTGCCCCCTCCTTTTGGCAGCTGTTGTGACTCAGTGAGGAATGCATCTTTCATTGAACCCTTCACTCTCTGTCGTTTTGTGCTTAGAAACCTGCATGCTGGTATCACTCTCACTGCGTATAATTCATTACTAATGTTTGCCCAGAGAAGACAGCAATCAGTCACAGTGAGGCAGCAATGGGGTTTGGGTGACTGGCCCTGAACCTCTGCAGAGAAAGACGAGGCACACACATACTGTGCATGGATCTGAGAAAGGAGGATGAGAATGGGGAAATGAATCTCCATATTCTGAGCTTTGTAGGTGCTCATGGATTTTGAAGAAAGAATTGGTTTCATTGATTATTTGTTTGCTTTAGAGCAGAATACTTTGATTACTGAGTCTTTGACTCTTCCCTTTGTAACAAAGCCATATTTGGTTGACACACTTATTATGAGACAGATGTGGGTGCTCTGGCCTGTTGCACATCAGACGATCACAAGACCGGGATTGCAGGTCTATTTTTGTTAAAGAACATTAGTGAGGGAAAAAAATCCTTTGCTCAAACTGGATTAAGGACCAAAACAGCTTTTGTCCACTGCATCAGATTAGGCATGTAGACCAAAGCACATTTTACAGAAGGTAGAAAAAAAGGGGCACAAAGGTACAAGACATGCCAAATTATGTGACTCTGAACAGACTCAAATGCTCCCAAGTCTGTGTAAAGGATTTGCTGAAAGTCAGGGGAACAATTGTCTAATTAATTCACCAGCTGATCAAAGGGGTAATCAAAAACAAAGGTAGGAGGGGAAGAGAGGTAAAAGATCCATGATGCAAACAAACAAACAAGCAAACTTTTAAACTAAAAGTCATCAAATGAGCATGATTGATGCCATCCTGAAGTGGATGGTAATCTACTTGCAGGAAGGATTTCAAAGACATGGATGTTGGCAGTCTATCACCCTGGAGATAAAAAAGCATAGTCATTAATATTCAAGAATTTGCTTTTGAAGCTCTGGATCATTCACATCCCATGTACAGTTTTTCCATAAAAAACAATCTGAGGCCACTGCAGAAGGATTGAATTACATGGCAGGTTAGATAGATGATGAAGTGAGAAAATGAATGGTGAGGATAACAAGACTTTCTTAAATTTTAAGTTCTCGTCCATGAACAAAAGAACTTAGTGCTTAAGTTAGCAGAACAAACAAAGCAAAGAATGGGAAGAAACCTCAAGCAGAAATGACTCAGCCTATAAACCTGAGAGCTCAGCAGGAAAAGCAGAGACAAGGGAAACAGACATAAACTTAAATTTAAGGAAGAAGAGATTTAAACCGGATGACAGGAAAAAAAATCTGACTCAGAAGGTTATTGGGTTAAAGATCAGACTGCCAAGGGAAATAGTTCAAGATACAATTATCAAAGAATTTAACACTGGAACCAAAGAGCATTGAGAGACTTATAACATTTCTATACGGGGTGGATTCACCCTGATAAAGCCAGTGGCCCAGACTAGACAGAGCTGTGATTCTTTCCAGCCAAATTTCTCCAGAAATGGAATTCCAGAGTGGAATTCCTTTTGCTCATTTCCAGTAAATTAAACCACATCAAACTTAATATTTTGTACATAACTGCTGCAATGTGTTTGTCCTCGGAGTGTTTGTGCTATGGCCCAAGTTTACAAGGTTGTTGCAGGTTACAGCATTGTCATCTGACACGTGCATATCATTAACGGTCAGGGCTGAAGCACTATTTCTGTAAACAGTGGGCTGGGGCGAAAGAGTTCCTGGTCTAAGTGCCAAAGAACAACGCCAGCTTCTGCTGCCATATGGCATGGGGACAAGCAGCAGGGTCAGCATTTCACAGTGTGTCACCTGGTTTCCTTCCTCAGATTGATGAGCATTAGCCAAGGAACTGTTCACATAGGCTTGCAAGGCAGTGCCACTTGTGTAGTCAGCCTGTGTGGATTTTTTTAAAAGAATAATGTTAAAGATGTGTGAAATATTCAGAGCTTTCGTTTTGTGGTTCCCCCCTCTGCCATTATCCCATGATCTTTTTCTTTTCTCTGTAAGGGCTGAATAATAGCTTCATAATAGCTTCTAAGGAAAAGTAGCTGGAAAATCAGTTTCTTCTGAGAAGAAAATTAGAATTATGAAATAAGGGAATGTTTTTTTCCAAAAATATTCTCAGAACTTAAATATTGAAGAGGTCTGTTTAAATGAGAGCTGGCCACATTCATGGTCACAAAATTTCAGAACAGCACATTTTATGTTGGAAAGATCAAAATTATACAAATCAACCTAGGAAGCCTAGAAGCAGCCATTTTCACCTCTAATTTCAGTGCATCAAGACCAAAAAAAAGGGAAGTCAAAGGGTACTTCTCTCTTGCAGAAAGAGGAAGGATAATAGCATCCCTTTAAAATGAGGGATGAAACAGGTAGGAGGAAGAGGGCAAGGAGATGAGGGAGCTGTTGCTTTCTTTTGGGGCAGGGCAGCGAGATCAAGTTCTGCAGCTGCGAGTGGGAAATAGTGACACTAAAGCTGCAGGAGTTGCCTCCTGAAGGTCCAGTACTACCTGCTGCATCAAGCAGCATCAAGCCAGCTCTCCACCCATCCCTTCAGCCACCGCAGCCCAGCACCCCTTACAGAAAGGCAGCCAGATACAACCACCAAGCTGCCCCTTCGGGCAGAAGCGCTGCTGGCTCCCATCTGTCTCTCCCTGGCACAAGGGCCAACAGCTAATTTAGGTTTCTCTCAGTTCCTGAGCTGCTGATTTCAACAATTCTTGTACACCCTCAATTATTTTTTAAAATTCTACTGCTTCTCTCCAAGTTGGTTGAAATCAGCCAACAGACTCAAGTCGTGAAGGGACGAGTGGGCAAGGAGCAGGCTGATGACAGTGGGACACACAGAAAGGAAAAGAGGTAAGATTATAACTAATGGCATTCTGGCACCTAAACTAATGAATTTTTCTCCACAGACTCAGGCAAGTGGTGGTACGTTGACAGCTCTGTGGGCACAGAAGCCTCATTTGAGTGTAATTTAAGACACACATGAAAGGCAGCACACATGAGACTGAATGAAAGTCCTGTGGGAGATTTTTCTTCCACATTTGGGCTTCAAGTAAGTAGTAAAGTAAGAGTTTGATGCTTGATTTCTGGCTAGCCCAAATATCTATTACCTCATTTACAGGGTAACCTCAATCACTGGAGGGGTAAATTCACAGCACTGGTATCCCAGGGAAGCAGCTGAGTGAGGGCGTGGGGCACAGCAGGCAGTTTGGATCTTGCTGCCTTTTGTGCATTCACATTGAAATGGGTGGCCAGTTTAGTTCCAAATTCTCATGATTTTGTTTCACTTTTTCTCTTTATTATTTGTCTCTTTTACCTTTTTCCTCATTGGCTCTCCTGGTACTGTAATACTGGAAAAATGCTCTGAATTTATCCTCTTTGCATGGTAGTCTGTGTGTATTACCCCTCTGCCCCTTCTGCTTTGCTATATCTGAAAGCACTTAGGCTGAACGGGCCTTCAAAGCTTTGCCTTCGTCTGATTTCCATTTCTGTTTTAGAAAAGGGAGACCAAAGAAACACTCCTGCTCCTCTCCCTGAACTGGGCAGTAGCACCTAGTCTCTGGGATGGCAGAGAGAGGACAAGGCACAAAGGCTTGAAAATGAGCAAACTTTTAAAGAGAACCAAGGTCTCCCTGAACATCACTGTCTAAAGTCAGGTTCAGCATTGAGCCAGCCCGACCAAAACTTATTATTTTCAGGAAAAAGCTCCAGAAGGAGCCAACAAATTGCCCAGATAGGCTGTGTTCAAACACAAGCCTGGCCAGCCAACTTGTTTTAAGCTCAGAGTGATTATGCTGGACAGAACAGAAATAAAAAAGACTTATTAACACACCTCCCCCTGCCCATTGCATCCTTGCAAACAGATCCTTTCTCTCAGCCTCCACTTCAGCCAACTACATGGCTTTTTGGTCATAGCAAACTCTGCCCAGCCTATTTTCTTCCTCCAGATGCTCTTTCCATGACCCTTGAGCTCAAGTTATTTCCGTTCCTTGCTGTTTTCAGCAGCTTTCCCGTTTTTGCAGGCTCCACAGCTCGGTGGAGCAGCCCGCGCTTCTCCCAGAGGAGGTGGCTGCCACCCCTCCACAGAGACTACCGCCTCTCTAAAGAACACCTCACACAAGCTAAAAATTAATAAATAAACCAAATCTTGGCCATCACATAGGCCTTGGCTGTTCAAACTGACAGATCATTTTCCTGTTGTTTCTTTGAAGAGCTCTAGTACCTCTGCTCTGCTGCAAGGACATAAAATTGTCCACTAAGCTGATGCTGGGGTCAGAGAGAGGCCACATGCTGCTTTTGTGATTTGGGCAAGTTGAAAAGCTTCTGGACACCAATAGTTGCACATTCTCACCAGAGGCCATTAGAGCTTTACTACTTTACCTTATTCGTTTGATGTGTTTCAGAGCTTCTTCCATGCCAGCTGTGGTGAAGTCTCCCCTGAGCAGAGCATAACCCTGTAGCACAGACACATCAGAGCTGCAGACAGGAGGTTAAAACAAAAGCAGCTGTCACCTCTTCATTTAGCGTAAAAGAAAAAATCCACAGGTTTGGGAACCTGGTGAAAAACATGAAGTCTAGTCCTTCAAAGTGGAGAGGTAGGACAGCTAGCTCCTTCCTCTGTGCTGGCAGGGTCCACGTGAGCCAGCTGACTGCTCCTCCCCTTACAGAGTTGCACTTCACCATCACTACATTTGCACTTCCATGCAGTGTGAAATGCTCTGTAGCCAGAGCAACTGGCCAGCCCTCAACAGCTCCTGCACCACCAAATCTTTTAGACTGTGAGTCACTGAAATCCTGCAGCCTGGAAACTTTTTCTTGGTTCATGGCATGTCAGGCTTTTGTGTTCTCCTTTTCAGCTCATCACTCTTCACTGGTTATGTTCTCTTGATGTGCGAACTGCTGGTCTGTAGGAATTTCAGTGCCACATGGTTATTTGTGGTTTGGCTTTCTCCATCTATCATTTTATATATAGGGGTGTGTGTGTGTGTGTGTACCAGTCTCCATCCCACTCCAGCTCCTAAGACTGAGTTCCTAGCCTCTCCCAGGGTTTTACCAGTGGCCTCAAAGCAGAAGCAAGTTTCTGCCAGTCTGCATTCCCGTACAGGCACACAGCCAGTCATTAAACCTTTCCAATGGTCTCAGAAAATTTCCACCTATGGCAATTATGGTACCATCAGCCTTGAGTTGCAGACAGGAACCTACCAGTCTCCCTTCCAAGTATAGCAGCTATAAGGGGTAAAGGTTGACATTTTAATGGCAACACTGCATATTTTCCCCAAATTAGGCTACTGAGCAGATTAATGCATGTGCTCAGTGAGTTAGCTACTTAACTGATCCATTTGGCTGAAATGGGAAAGGCTGCAGGGAACGAGGACCAGTTTCTCCTGACATGTAAAGACAAAAGGAGGACAATTTCTGATGCGTTACAGGCTCATAATTAGAACAAAATACTATAATTAATTACCCACAGGTGTTTTCTTAACAGCAACAAAAACACCGAAGGGAAAAGTCCACAGTTCTCAAAAAATGAATGCAGAAACAAGACAAAACTTTTCTGCTACACATTGGTGAAGGAAGGTTGGTGTGCTTCAACAATGCATGGAAAATTGGACCTATAATTGGGGAAAAAATCATGATTTTCTCCTCCTCCAGCCAATGGAAGAGATGGCTTCTGCAGGAGAGTGATTGCACATCTTTAGTGGCACCGCAACCCAGCATTTTGGTAAAAAAACAGGTTTCTGTGCCATAGCATCAGGACTGTGGTCTACAACACCCTTCCTCCCTTCGTGTTGTGGCTTTCAGCACACAGAGAACCAGCCACTGTGCTTTGCTTCCAGCTCTGTGGCTGCTAAGTCTGCAAGTGGAGAAGGCCTGTGGGGCTCTGCAGACTTCAGTAATTAGGTGTGCATTAAGAAAGTGGTTTTAAAGAATTTTTAACAAAAGAAATCCAGGCCAAAATGTCTTCCTCAGCTGCGGTTTAATTCAGCATCGCCTGGCCAAAAATGAGATATTTCATATTCTTAAGGAAAAACTGGAACTGACAAATTCATTACTTAATCAGGCTAATCTAGTAAATTAAGAGGTAATTCCAAAGAAATAATGAAAACTCTCTAGTGGCATATTAATTATGACTTTCTTTTCAGCTATTAAGAAAGGAGGATTATGGATGTGGCCAAGAATAGAGAGAGAGATATTTTCAGGGTCAGTGGGTTTATCTTTTCAGGTGTCTAGCAGGAAAGAATAAATTGATTTCTCTCTATGCAGGTGATTTGAGAAGCCTTGGACCGGAGATGTCTTTTTTCTTTATACTACATTGCATAATTAAACTTGTTATATTTCAAAGTTTAGTATCTGCTCAAATAAATACATGCATATTCATGGCTTTGATCAAAAATCCAGAAATCTCTGATAACAGGCAACTGTCTCAGTGCTAAAAGTTTCTTTTTAACTGTAATGCCATTCATTGAATTTGCTATGTGTATGTTTCTCCCACCTAGAGCTGGTACAAAAAAAGCAATTTGGGGATATTCTGGAATGTTGTAGTACCATAGATTTGATTATGTGGCAATTATATGTAAAATGACAATATCCAGCTTCATCTTACATGAAGGGAAATAAATAATGAATTACCAAGGTTTCCTTTCAGGTGATTTCCCTGCCTGGAGTGTGGTATGTCTGTACTTCAAAATGAGCAGCTGGACATAATCTAGATCCTATCTTCCTTACCTGCCTGTTGCCCAAACAGAAGAATCACGATAAGATTTGGATATGTAACGCTGTTAATCTTTTTTTTTTTTTTTTTTTTTTTGTTAACGTTTCCAAAGTCCCATTTCCTAGAACATAACAGAAACAAGTAACAGGAAGCAAGTCTGAGTTTTGAACAAGTTTGCTGTTTAGAAAAAATAAAGCAAAACCCAAACCCCAAATCCAGCTGCTTTCCAGGGAAGACTTGGTTATGACTATTTACTACTGATTTGCAAGCCACCCATAGGGTCCCCATTTGTTGCCTGATGCCTGGCACATGCTTACAGCCAGTACAGAGGCAACAAACCAGCACCCCAATAGCTGCATTTTCCAGTCTCTTTGCAGAAGCGTGTCTTTTATGATTATCATTGGTTCAAGTATCTTTATGTCCTCGTTTCGGCTGGGACAGAGTTAGTTTTCTTTTTAGTAGCTGGTGCAGTGCTGTTTGGATTTGTTGTGAGAACAATGTTGATAGCACATGGATGGGTTTGGTTTGTGCCAGGTGATGTTTGTACTAAATCAAGGACCTTTCAGTTTCTCAGGCCCTGCCAGAGAGAGGGCTGGAGGGGCACAAGCAATAGGGGAGGGGACACAGTCAGGACAGGTGACCCAAACTGCCCAAAGGGATATTCCATACCATAGAATTTCATGATGTGTGTATATATAAGCTCGAGGAAGAAGCAGGGGGGGAGGTGGGAGGTGAGCATTGGGCATTACGACATTTGTCTTTCTAAGTAACCATTACCTGTGCTGGAGCCTGGCTTTCCTGGGGATGGCCAAACACCTGCCTGCCCATAGGAAGTGGTGAATGAGTTCCCTGTTTTGATTTGTTTGCTTGCACAGCTTTTGCTTTACCTATTAAACTGTCTTTATCTCAACACACAAGTTTTCTCACTTTTACTCTTCCAATCCTCTCCCCCATCCCACTGCTGGAGGTGGGGGAGTGAGTGGGTGGCTGCATGGGGCTTAGTTGCCAGCCAGGGTTAAACTACAACACTTTCAAAAAGAGGATTTCACTGGCCTTTATATAGCCAGACTAAATGGTATTTAAGCATCATCAATTTTTACTTTGTCAGGAGCTGCCCATGACTGCACAGTGCACAGGAGCCTCGTGACTGCTGGCGTTATCTGGCAGAGACCAGCAGTGCCAAGCCTGCCTGCTGGCATGCAGCGGGCCAGGGTTTATTTTTCTACCTACACCATGACAAGTGGAAAACACTGCCTAGCTAGAGCAGCTCTGGGGCAGAGCAAAAAGCTACAACCGGGGCAACATCTAGGCTTAAGGTTTCCAGCAACTGCCTTTTCCTGCCTTGAAGGTTAAGTGGCAACACATAATAAAGCTGTGGGTCATTTATCACTTTGGGGCAAGTGACTGCAAGATAGTCTGTGTGTGTCTTCCATCATTGTCCTTTAGAAAGCATTGGATAAATCTAAAGCATGTAGATAATCTGAAGGCATGACACCTCCTCTCTATGTATTCCAAGTTTTACTGAGCATATGTAATGTTTGAACACAAATGATCATGTCCCACCTTCCTCCAAGTCTTTCTTCTTTTGTTATTGCAGTATTTTTTTACATGACTTGACTCTCTGTTTATACAAAATAAAAACACTTTGAAAGATCCAGATATAAGAACAACAGTGTAGAACTTGATCCCAACAGACACAATACATGTTTTTTAGACCCTACACCTTTCATTCACAATTTACACCACCCCTGCTGTTGAAAGCAGTCCCATCTTCCCACTGCAGCAGTGACTTTTTCATACCCTTTTTCCTTGCATGCTGGTGTACTGGAGTCACAAACAGAACCAGGTAATTATTAATGCAGGGTAAAACTTTTTTCTTCCTTGAAGAAGTTTCCCTGATCTGTTTTACCACAGGGATTTGCACTGCACATTTCCAGTGCAGAAGAGAAAGGGAGTGTAGGAAGGAGAAAGAAACAAGTGGCCTGGAGGGGCTGGAGGTGTGTGAAAGGGGTAAGAGAAGAAGGGGGCTATTTTGTTTGAAGACAGTGAAGGTTCATGAAGGTTTATGGAGTTCACAAGTCACTCACCTTCATCTCAGCATGCCGAAAGCTTTTGCTGCCAGTACAGTGGAGGGGACACTCTTTGGGAAGAGAAAGTCCAAAAAGGAAAGTACTACATGCCTATAACCCTGTTGTCAGTTTATAATCTCTGTGAACATAAAAATTTATCTTCTAGACAGACAGGCATCTTCTAATAGACTCTTTAGTTTTGCATCTATATCCTGCATCAAGAATTGTTCCATGAACGTGCTGTTAAATAGCAACTATTAACTTGTAAATGAGAGTAGGATAAAATACATGCTTTTACCAACGTAGATAAAATAGCACTTTCTCTGCCTTTCAGCAAAAATAATCAGAGCACCCTGGTGGGATCTCATATTACTCAGACTCCTTATTTGTAGGTTTTACACTCCAGCACACTTGCTGATAATGTATGAAGTATGAAATTAAAACTAAATCGATTGTCAGAACAAATGAAAAAGTACACTATGCAATGCATTATCCTCTGGTCTTTTATTGTATTTCTTTATTCACCTGTTAATTCCCCAAATCCAGCCATTTACAATGAAACTTCCAGTCATTAGTGGGCTTTTGCAGGCTTCCACTGTAAAACAGTATTCACATTTCCCATGAGAGTTAGTATGTATAGTGTTGAAGGGCACCAGATAAAAAGGCTGTCAGTTCATACCATATTTGATTTCCATACGCTTATCCAAACTCACCTCCTGTACTAGGGCATTAGCACATGAAGTGTGAATTTTGTTAATAGTTGCTTCTCTTTTTTTTTTTTTATAATCATGTTCTTCAAGACTCACTTTGGTGCAGAGGTTTATGTGGGAAAACTGGGATGTGGCTGCATGACTAATTTTTAAAGCCTGTGCACAGCTTTTCAGGAATGCAGCTGGATGTAACTCCTTAGTGGCTTGCTTGTGATGACTGAATTGAAATATATTGTAATGCTTCTCCGCTTAAGAAACATGAGCTTGTTAGAAGTTAAACCTAGAGCTGAGGCATTAAGTGATTTGTCCTTTTCTATTCTTTTATTACCATTTTAGAGCAAATATTAAGTAACAACTTAAAAACTTAGTTCATTAGTTAAGGTGAAAATATCAGATCTCATTCCTTTTAATTCACATTTATTGGCATAAATGGCAGGATTTGAAAAATGCAATTTGGCTTCCCTCTATTTTTGCAGAAATATATATAATCTAGAAATTATTTATTTAGAACATTGAAAATGAAAGATTCATCTATGCCATTCAAACCACATAGCAATTCCTAAATTTCTTACTTTTCAAAAGAAATGAAATTTTTTTCTAAATTGAAATAATTTAGAAACTTGTTTAAAGGCCACCACTTCCTTAGATAGCTTTTTAGCATACATGAGAAAAGTGTTATTTAATTTCACACTTAATTAATCCTTTAACAATTTTCATTCAGGCAGGATATAAAAGTTTATTATTAATTCCTTAATAAAATATAAGTTATAGCAGTTATGTCTTTAACCTTGGACCACTTTGAGTAATTTTTTACCCTCAGATACGACACCAAAGATCAGCACAAATGGCAAGTGATAAATTGGCCTCCAGGAATTACTAAAGAGTCCTCCTCCCTTTTTCACATCAACTCTCTCTGGAAATGCTTCTCTTGAACTACTTCTTGTTTTAGCATCAGTAAGTCAATTTGATTCCTCCCACCTCCTAACTATCAATGGCAAAAGTCATCAAGATCTGGCGTTAACCATCTTATATTTTATCTCCTTATTACACTGAAGTAACTACATAAAAACTACACCTAGTTAAGATTCATGATGAATGCCAAATTGTCAGAAGTTCATATCTTAGAGGTTTGTTTATTTGCCTTTTGCTATGTGCTTGGATTTGCTGAACAGAAAAAAAGTCATCTCCTTTGCAAGACACAGCACCAGTAATACTCTTGGTCAAGCGATCCATTGTATTTATACCTTACAGATAATCCCCTCTCTCAGTTTACTAATTTCTCTCACCAGTTTTCAAACTCTCACCATATTATGGAACTCAGCTACAGTAGCTGTGGGCATCCTGTTTGAAAAGAAAATAAATTTATAAGTGCTGTCATTAATATAAGACCCTTTGGGTCTTGTTAGCAGATGTTGAAGCATTCCAGGCACCTAATGGAGGTGCGTAGGTAAAAAAAGTAATTACCTCTGAACAGCAATGGTGGTAGTAGTAGTAGCAGCAGCAGTATCAGTCATAGTAGTGATATCAGCTCTTCTTGAAAGTAACTCTAGACAAGTAAAACTAGGCTTCTTTTTATTCATTGCTGTCACTTAAAATCAGATGTGTATGAAGAATTCATCATTAGCTTTAAAATCTGTTAAGAACATAGAAATACAAGAGATCTTCTGAGTTTCTGAGTCCAGTGTCTTCCTACAACAGGAAATGCATATGAAGACTTATCAGAAACACCTTAAGAAGAAAGTTCCTCATGAACAGAGCAAGTTCCACCTGAAAATCAATTGGAGCTTCTTGGCTCCAATGGTTCTACTGAAAAAAAAAACCCTCTCAAAAATCTGTTTGATCAGCTCGTCAGAAAACATTTTCCAAATGCCAGTCTACAAATGTCATGGCTAATCTCTACCTATATGCTTTCTGCTAGTTCTGCTATTTAGCATAAACAGTTATTTTCCTAACCTAACATTTACTAATGCCTTGACAAAATGTGCAACACTGCAAGCGGATGCCAAGAAAATGGCATGGCTTTGTCCAGTGTCACCTCCTCACCCAGTCAGGCAGGGTGAACACTTTTGGAAATAAGTAAGCAATGTGGTTCATCATTCAAGTCAATCACTAAGAGGGATCAGGAAGACTTCTCTGTTACAGGTGGGTCATTCCATGAACTCTATTTAATGGATGCTTTATTCCTTCCTCTGGCCCCTGCTGCAGAAAATTGCAGTTAATATGGAGCCTCAATATAGCAACTCAATTCTTACTGAAGCTATTTGGTGTGGTCTATCCAAGTATATATGCAGACAAGCATAAAATGCATAGACATCAATTTTTGAAAGCTGTCGTTTCCCAAAAGGACCCATTAAGGTAGGAGCATGCTGCAGAATTGCTAATAAAAAAAAATATTAATTTACAGTCATTTTTTAAACACCTAATTTCCCCACTAGCCTGCATGTAACACTACTTCAAACAGCTACACACGGTCTCATTTAGTGACTATATGAGGAAGAGGTCTGCATTATGTTTGCTAAAAGAACTAGGATTTCAATTCCATCTGCCGCTGGGTGTGTTTGATTTGTATATTAATTATGCCTGTTTGTAGCTGTAAATTTGCTTCAGATTAGTAGCTGATTGGCTCTGCACATGGATTCATTACACTGCGTGGCTTTCTTGCACTTTTATAGTTTTCAAATGATTCCATACTTACGCTTTTTAGACTGCTTCTAATACCCCTCTTATTCAGTGTGAGCTTTCAGCCTTGTCTTATTCAGACAATTTTTTTTGCCCTTTAAGAGAAAACATGTTCCTTTAATTCTTCTTTGTGGATCCTTTTGGCTGGTGTAACGTCAGCTTTGTCCATGGTGCTACTCTAAAACACAAGATGAAAATGCTTCTTCTCCCAATCTTACAGGGAAATTCAGCATGTCCACATTTAGCATTTGCTACTTGGAGTGACTTAAACTAATGGGTTTAGAAATTACACGAGCACTCAGCATGGTATATATACATACCCACTACTGCACAAACTTTCAATGTTTGTCACACCAAAATAAAATTCTCCCATACGTGGAACATTTTTGCTCTTGATCGCTGAGTTTTCTCCCTGGTTTTAAAAATGCCCCAAAGTTCTGAGCTGTCACCTTTGTAGTTAAGACCTGTGAGATGTGCTTGAAAATGTACCACATCTGAAATGAGCCGCATAAAGACCGTCTTTGTGTCCATATGTGTGAATGTTTGTGTACACTTAGAAAATAAATGTCAAAGAGGTCAAGCTGATTTCCCTTATATTTTAGGAAAAGAATCAACTGTGAGCTGAAAAATTGTATGCCAAGTTTCTGCCTGAAGCAAATTTTTACAATCAAATTAAAAACCTTTGAGACTAAGAGTTTATAATGGAAATACTAACACAGCCTTAACCATGGCAGCACTAGCAGGCACTGCAATAATATTAGGAAAGCTCTCCCTGCCCACAATCTAAACTAAATAAAAAAGATGCCATTTTCTAACATACACCCCAGGCTAGCAAATAACAATGATTTAATGTACTTGCCCTGTGGTAATATAGTAGCACTGCAAACCTCTGAGCCAATTTTTCTTTTCTTTTCTTTTTTTTTTTTTCTTTTTAAACATATATGCCCCATAGGGAAAGGATTGCAATTTAGCTCTTATTTGTGGATATATCGCTTTCATTTCAACAATTCTTGAAAGCCTTCCTGCTGTCATATGCTACTGTATGTGAGCACCCAACTGAATAAAGACCCGCCAGGCTTTTTCAGGAGTTTATTCACAGGTTTGGCTTTGCTTATTGTAGTATGCACCACATTTAAATTAGATGAGGGCTACTGTAAAGCAATAACATTGTCAATGACTGGAATCTCACTTTCCCCTCTAACAGTCTGAAGCAAATTAATGTATTGGTTGTTCATTAACAAGTAAACAGTTTCTGCTACAATGTCAAGGAAAAAGAATGTGTTCATTAATATGAACAATCTTCATCTACAAAGATGATTTACACAATGCATGTCATGAGATAGCTTTCCCCTAACTAGTACACTACCAAACTGAAAAGCTGATTCTTAGGACTTTCTTGAAATTACAATATTGTTTGTTTACCAATAAGAAAGACAGTCTCAGTCACCTATGCCACCATTGTAAGCTCTATAGTAAGTACTTAAAAAAAGAGAGATTTCTGGAATCACTTGTGGAATTAATAAAATTGATGACTACAGACTTACACTGCATCAATGATACATATTATTCCTGTGATAAGTTAAGCTAAAAATAAGATTAATTTGGTTATAGAAATTCCTTAAACAACAACACTTAAATTATTTCAAACTTGAAATTTTTCAAGAATTTTCTGAAAAAATCAGCAAACACTGGCTAAAAAAGCAAAGCAGTTTGGATACACCAATGTAATCAGCATGCCTAGTGCTTTTCTGTTAACCCTCTGAGTAGAACCATAGTATTCTGGATTTTTTGTACATTAATGCTATGAAAATTGTAACTTACAGAAATATTAATTTATATGTCACGACTTAATAAATCATGTTCTAAATATATTTGGGCTAGGCACCTCATCTAGTGAGCAATTCATCCATCTTAGAATTTTATTAACCATTAGAGAAGCCAGTCTAGCAGCTATAATGGAAGTTTTGATGATTGCCCTAGATTAGATGCGTTAACTCCTAGATGGAAACATCTAGATGAGACAACACCCAGCTCAGCAGCGTTTAACTAATCCTGTGCTATCACCTATCAGTATTACATTTTCACATCAAAGTTTGCTTACTGCATGTAAGCTCACTAGAATATTGCACTTAAGTTGGAGTCCACGTTATCCCCACTTACATTTAATTGAGAGGAATTAAGCTGGAAGTGACCCTGTTCTACTCTCCTGTTAATGCTAAGATCAGACTGTCAGGCATCTCCAGAGACCAAATATTAGATGACCTGAATCACCCTTCGGAAGTGCTCCTCTCCATCTCCTTGGTGATAAGACAGTGCCTTCCATGGCTGCCATCCGTCTCAGCTTGGTGGAAGGAAGTTGGCTTAAGGAAGTTGTAATAAGCTTAAAAAAAAAATATGTTGTCACATTTAGCACCAATACGATGCAATGATTCAAAAGGGAAATGAAGAAAGAAGTCAGGAAGACTGGTGTGTATTACAGTAAAATGCCCAGAGTGTGCTATGTGCTCTCCCAGATCATCACATTAAAAATAGTCTGTTACCTTTAATTTCTTTTTTTCACTGGTGTTTCAAGTATTTTTAGGGGCACATATCCTGTCTTCGCTTACCCCCAGGAATTCAGAAGTTAGGCAAGAAAAAGGGATCTCACTGCCAAACAAGCCTGAACCATTATTATTTCCATGAAATTATACGCACGTATATATATGGTTATATTTAAAAAATATATGGATAAATGGCTACATTTCAAACCATTATTGCCAACTCTTTCAAAACAGTTTAAATATTCAGACACCTTTCCTTGAGGCCTAAAAAGAGGCTATCAGCAATTTGAAACCCGATCTCTCATAGACCTAAAAATAACTTAAAATATATTTTTATAATTATGTTCATAAAACATGAACGAAAGATTGAAAACATATAAGACGTTGGGGATGAGTAGGGTTTTCAGGATCTAGGATTATTTTTACATACATTTTAAGCAGTACAAGATGGTGGAAGATGAAGGAGCCAAACATCTTACTTTAATGATAACCCTCTATTCCAAAACAAAGCAAAGCAAAGGTGATAGGAAAATCCCAGATGGATTTTTGAATAATATTTCTCATGCATAAGGTGAAGCATATTTTTTTATTTTTTTTCTCCTGACTTCCCTCTCTCATTAAGAAGAACAAACATCAGCTTTTGCTTTAAGACTGCCAAATTTTCCCAATAGTGAAGGAGCATATGGTATCAATGGACATTTTTTTATTACCAAATGTATGTCTTGCATTTACATGGCTGAGTTGCATTTCTTCTAAAGGAAAGGCTGTGATATAAAGTGGGAAGGGCAATGCTGGAAAAACATATGCCAGTTCCTGACCTGCTGTAAATTGATGTAGGTAAGTGGCAAGGGAGGCTTTACCTTAGCTGAGGGTTTAATCTTACTGAAAAATAATTTCTGTCCTTATCCAAATGTTATCAAACTACCATTAACTTCACAACAGCAGTGGCTGTGCCCTATCTACTAAGGATCTTTCTCTCCACAAAGAATCTAAGGTGGGATGGGCATGGTCAAAGATCTGCCACAGACACAGTCCTTCCCCAAAACCTAAAATCTGACAACTTTTGTATGGCAGTTCTTTTGTCCTTTCACCTCTTGCCCCTGTGGAGTTCTCCAAGACACCTACTTGCTTCACTTGGGTTAAGATGTTGCTACTCAGGTTCCAGACAGAGTAACTGAGGCCAAGCACAGGCCATCTGCCCATGGGTGTACGTTCAGAGAACAGAACTCCTGAATTCATTCTAATAAACTCATAACCTGAAGTTTGGTGTCTGGTGTAAGCTTCCACCAGGAGTTCCTTCTACAGTCAATGGAGTGAATCAAACCATGAGTCCTACCTGAAATGCGTGCCCATGATAGGTGAGATGAATCAAACTTGGAAATGCTCATCTCTCTATATTATGCAGGATGTCTGCAGATCTAGTTTTGACTAAATATCTCACTTCTAGATCATTAACACTGGGTGGATTTAAAAACTTGCTGTATGAAGTACCTGTACCACTTCTGTGACGATTCACAAGTTGAAATTCCTGTATTTAAAGTCTTCATAGCTTTTAATATACAAATTTTCGTGACAGAGGCAATAAAAGATGCACTTTAAAGGATGGAGAAACAGAAGAATTTCAGTGTTCCTTGAAATACAGTTCAAGTGATACTTCCAACTAGAAATCCAAAAGAGCATTACACCAGCTGCAACAAGCTACAGGTACACATTAGCTGTCACAGCTGTTTGTCAGGACAGTTCCATATGCAAACAGAACTGAGAGTAGAAATGGCACCATGGGCAACTTGGTCTGCTCCTCCAAAATCTATTTGTACTTCCCAGCAAGAGCAGAAAAGTCTGCATATCTTTTTGGGCAGCACATTGATATTTCTAGCTGTATGATACGAGAGAAGAAGGGCGAAAGAGAGAAAAAGGGTAGGGAGGGAGGAGGGGGGGAAAACACATTTATGTGACTTTATAAACATTGTGAGAAAATTTTAACTTTAGAGGAGAAAAATTCCATTTTATATGAATAATAAGAGAAAGTAAAAATTTCATATTTTTTATTTTAGAATAGGATTTTTGAAGTTGCTTTTTTCATTGAAGTGAAATTCTGAGGGATTTTATAATAATTTTTCTTTCAATTTATCACATCTGAAGCAAAAGTCTACAAAGTGTAATATTTCTGTGGAAGCCAACTTAAGGATAACAGTTAAATATAATGCTATAATGTTGCATTGAGGTTTCAACAAACCAGAAATATGTATACTCTGTGTAAATGCCCATTTTATTAAGTATTACAGATAGAAATGGTAAATAATTTTTAATTTCTCCATTCTAAGACAAAACTTCCACTAATTCAGTGTAGGCTTTACATATATATTAAATGACTTGTACTTTTGCTGGTTTAGAAGTAATCTAGCTATTTTAAGGGCAATTCTCATCAATGTTAATCTTTAAAAGTGACTCCTGGAATAACCAGGTCATGCTGAGAGGATGTCTGCACATTTCTGTCTGTGAGGCAAAGGAACCAGGAACTTCTCAACTACATCATTACATACCATTACATGACAAAACGCGTCCACAAGCCGTTTCCCAAGACTCTGCATTGTCATTAGCAGCAAACAATATGGAAGCAACCTTTTGTGGCCATCACCACGTCATCTTCTGGAAACTACAAGGCTGCCCTAAACAGAATTCCCCGTTTAGCCTGCATTATATCCTCCAACAACAATCACTCCCTGTGGAAGTATGATGCAGGTTTAGAACGAGCTGCTATAGAAGATACTGTTTAATTTTATTTTCATTTTTTAAAGCCTAGATTTGTAACCCCTAAGCATTAGCGCGTTTGATATTGTTTTGGCCAGAAACAGGCAAGAAGCTTTAGGGTACTATAAAAGATATGTGCGTATAAAAGCAAAAAAGCCAGAATAAAGCCCTAATGTGGGTTGTCAAGGTTTAAATTGATTGTTTACTCAGAGGGTTAACATGTGCTAAAATTACATACTGCAGTTCCTAGCTTCACTGATGAAAACATTCACTGCTTCTATCTTTAAATAAAAAAGCAAAATAGCCTTAACCCTTTGAGGATCATATTAGCAGCAAGTTGCAATCTAAACAGAGAACAAGTATTTCAATCAATTAGGAAATTATTCTTACAAAGATTCTGTGAGCACCCTTTAGTGTTCCACCATCCCAGCATTTACTGCTGGAGAGATCAGCTGTAATCACTTCACACAGGTCTGAAGGATTTTCAGGGTCTCAAAGGGTTAAAGCCAAGACTTTCGAGTAAAAGTGTTTTATTAAAAGGGTGAGTTAGGTGAGCGAACAGTCTCGGATGAACTTGGTGAATAGTCTTCCGATTCGGAGTTGAGTTCAGGTGGAGCTTGCTGTGCCTTATAACGTCCCCTCACATCCTGGTTGCGTCTTCGTCGGAAAACCTGCCTCTCCTTATCAAGAGCGGTGGTCTGGCAGGGGCATAAAATAAGAATAAATGAAATTAGGCTATGTGTGAAATGCAAAGCTAATGAAAACCATGAGTTTTTATGTGGCCTGCAATACAAGGGATAATAAATGTTCAGACCAAATTAAACCTGTTCTGTCTCAGTCAGGTCTGAAAGGTTGAGCCCATAACATAGCTAAATGCTTTAAAAAGTGCATTTCCCAAACATTAAGAGGTAGCGTGACATCATCGAGCAGATACAGTACCATATATATGGATGCCATATGTTCTACTTCTGGATGCTATTAATTTCATCCTTTAATAGATTCAAATTTCAAGCCAAATACCAAATGACCTTCCCCCCACCCTTCTCCAAGTATAAATCTGTTTCTACAGGCAAGGCAGAGATGTACGCTTGTCTTTGATTTGACCTAATGAAGGCTGATACACACTCACGCAAGTTCAAGTCAGTGCAATCAGCTAACAAAGATGGATTGTGATAAAGTTGTCAGACAAGAGAGAGAAACAAACACTGAAGGAAGCTAGCCCAGCTCTTTGACACTTTCCTCACGCTGCTCGATGGATGTTCTTAGGGAGAATGCTGAAGAGCTCTGACAGAAAGACCTGTTTAGCCTGACCACCCTGTCTCCACCTGCTAACCAAGGTCTATTGAATTAAATACTCCACTAATTATATCTAGGTCTATCCAGAGTATATAGGAATGGGAAAGAAGAACATTTACTTGATGGGCTTCGGTTTTTGATCAGTTTCTGCCAGTATTGAGAATGCAAGTCTTAATAAGATGGCTGTTAACTTCTAGCCATATCCTTTCTTCTGCTTTTATGGCACATTTACAAGGTGAAACTGCGACCCAGGTAAGGGCAGCCTAAGTCTGACTAACAATTTCAAGCATGGGACTGGGTTTTGCTGTTGTCTTGGTTATGGAGTATTAGACTGCAGTCCCTGAAATTGCTGTAAAATTACAAGTTCAACAGGATGGCCTTGATTCAGCAAGAGCACTTCAACACAGTTAACTGTCTTCTGCAGCAAGGCTGCCTTCATGAATTTTTTTGAAAAAGCAAAATGGGAAAAGGCAGGTAGCTAGTAAGACGACATAAAAAATGCAAACAAATATCCGATTACGGCACTGGAGGCAAAGGTAACTTTGAGAAACCAGTAGGTTTGACTTCTAAGACTTGTAAAATTTGTCCCTACTATGAAAATCTCCATTTAAAACAATGCAGCCAAAAGGTTATTCTGCTTCAAAGGATTTATTGTTTTTTCTTCAGAGAAACATGACTGATTTCTCTAGCAAATTTACCAGTTATAGCATGAGCCTCATAGGAGAGCAGAGATGTATTTTTATAGCCAACATATTTTTGAGAACAAAATGAAAACTAAATCCATCATACCGGTGCAGAATAGCATTATAGCAACCCATGTTCTAAAAGAATGCAATCAGCATTCAATAATGATCTAACAGAGACAGAAAGATGGACAAGAGTACAGAGCTACTATAGCAAATGGATTTAGTTAGGCTAAATTGCTGAACTATTATTTTTGTGTCTGGAACCTACATGGCATTACTTTAAAGGGGCAAAACATTACCTTTGATAAGTTCATCCCCATATTTTAAATAACTCCTACAAAATCCAACACTTCTCATCTCCTGAGAACTTCTATGTTCACTGCTAATCTTTCAGTAAAGAATATATATACTCTAATTAGTATTTTCAATGCCTTCTATGTTTCTTAGCCTTGGACTGATTCAGTTTTTGATTATTTTTTAATGTGAAACAGAAGAATACCTAGACCTTTTACACACAGTGAATATACTGCATACAGTATGTAATTCTGTGTGAAAATTGAAAAGAATGGCATATATTACCATTCTATAAAATACAGATTTCCAGTTAAAAGATTTTTTATGCTTACAGGAAATAAGCATTTATTTCAAGTTTAGACCACATCACATAATCCTCTGGTAATAGACACTCTCTTGTGAAAAATTTGAACATTTCTGGTCAAATAAATAAAAATATTTGTATTGAATTCAAAGTGTATTTTTAAAACCTGCTCCATGAGAATGGTAAATGTATATGTAAAAACTGAAGATATTTAAAACAGGGTAAATTACACAGAAAGAAATACACTTGAATAAAAGATTTGTTTTGAAATGTAGCCTAGGATATTGCTATTTTTAAAGGAAAAAATTCCAAAATAAATAAGCCTGTTAAATAATTAAATATCAGGACATATTTTTTAAGATGTTAAAAAATAAATCCCAAGGTACTGGTTTTCTACTATTGTTGGGAAAGCTTTTGGGGGCTTTTATTTAAACACATTTTTAAAAATATACATAAAGGCACTTGCCTCAACAATAAAAAAAATTAAGCAGAAATACCCCTGATGATCTCACTTAATCCAGCATGCTATGCTGTAACTTGCAGGACCAAATATTTCTGGCTTCCTAACCCTTCAGAAACTTCCTGAGATATTTTGAGACAATATTTTTCTTTACATTTTTATCCAAAGTCTCCCTTGAATATTGTCTAATCAGTCTTTGTAAAGACACTCTTGTAGACTCAAGGTTATTATTGTGGTAACTCTCCTGGGCTGAGACATTCAGAGCCTTTCTCACCCAAAGAGATTATCAAATAAAAATATATAAAGTCACAAAGAGCTAAAAATACACAGGTCATATTCTAACATTTAACGTTTAACGTATCAGACCCACAAAATGGGTCACTTCTGGCCACAGACAGAGCACCCACAAGCCCTACAGACCTTGCAAGACTGGGCTTCTTCTGCGCAATGTTTTGATGATGTTTTGTACTTCCAGCATCTAGTACGCTGCCAGACGGTATTGCCACTCTGCATTCTGCACAAATGCTATTTTTCATGTAATGAGGTCACGGTTATTTTTTACCTCTGAAGAATTTCAAAATATGATAGATGAATGCTGTGGAATGCAGGGGAGATGGTAAGAATCATTTGAGTATTGAACTGTGTGTGTAAAGGCAGTTTTCACCTACTGTACCTTCTTGTGCACGTGGGCATATTAAAAAAATCAGCTTTTTTGTTATTATTACTGATTTTTGTAGCAAAGGCCTCTTATACACATTGTCTTGGTTTAATAGATGTATTATTTCATCTACTGTTCAGCTGAGTGGTTCACCGGTGCATGAACCAGTCCATTATGGATTTCCAGGGCATTTCTACTTTAAGCTACTCTTTCAATAAATAATAAGAGGATCTGAAGTGCACTTATGCTTCAGAGGGCTGCAAATCCCAGATTTTCATTATCACATTTTGACATTTTTTTCCCTGGCTCGAGGTGAGAGAGTGAGAACTTTGAGCACTATACGATAGTAATGGCAACTCAAATGTAAGGATAGCATTCTTATTTAAGATATGCGGCTGTCCTCCTGCAATCCATGAGGAAATGTAGAGCTTCTTATCCAGCAGCAGATAAGTGGATTGCCTCTAATAGTTTGGTGCTGATGGGTCTGAAGCACTTCATTAAGCACTAATGTATTTTGCATCAACATTTAGTAATCCTGACACCCAATACCAAATGGTTAACAAGCCATTTTTGGAAATGCATTTAATTTCAAGTAAAGAAGCATTATTTTAAAATCATTCTTTCTGTCACCTGTATACCGAGGTGCAGTTAGCATTTCCCCAGGATTTTGCCATAGGGAGTGTCTTCATTTTGATTTCTACATCTTGATGTTGCAGGTCTCCTGAGCCATGCAAATTCATTTTTTGTCTTGGAAAACGTTGAACTGTGTGTTTATGAAGAGACATTCAAAAACTGTAACAGCTTTGATATATATGTTGGATTTGCAGTGGGAAGCGCCTTATTTTAGCTGTGGGGTGATATTTTCTGTCAGGTCAGTAATTATTGGATTGAAGCAACTGCATCTTATGAATGTAAGCAGTGACTGTTTTTCTTTTCACTTCTCTCAATTTACTGCTGGACACCAAATATAGATATATATGCATTTCATTAATAAAAGAACATTATTGTGCATTTTGCCTCTTAGTCCATCCATTATTCATACCAGCCAGGAGACTGAACTGGGGATGCAGCTGTTCATGCATTAATCTAAAAAACCCTTCCCTTCACTTGCTTTCATTCTGCAGGAGCATATTTGTTATTTGCTTGTAATTTCTGTGATGCTTTGTTTAGTGTGTGGAATTACATGAACATATTGCAACACTGGCATTTTTTCTTCCAGTGC
This sequence comes from Falco naumanni, assembly GCF_017639655.2. Classification (NCBI taxonomy): domain Eukaryota; kingdom Metazoa; phylum Chordata; class Aves; order Falconiformes; family Falconidae; genus Falco; species Falco naumanni. The sequence continues at coordinate 12,733,415 of NC_054055.1, read as the reverse complement.
ATTCTTTTATATACATATATGTGTATGCACATATTGAAATGTTCACACCTAGATAATTTTATCTTACTTCCTTAAGCTTCTGGCTAGTGACCTTGATACACTGAGATATGTAATGATAGGTTTCCTTACTGTAAAAATTACCATTAAACAACGCTCATGGCACGAGCCAGGCAGCCCTTCAGTCTGATCTTTTTTTTTTTATTTTTTCCATGGGTTTCTCAGGTTACACACACACACACATATATATAATTTTATATATATATATAAAATATATATATATGTGTGTGATTGATTTATGTTTCAAGACACTTTTTGGAGAGTACTTCAAAATTAGCAATGCACCTCAGTCCAGGAGTAAAAGACACGTGTTATTTTTAGCCCCTCAGGCACAACCTGTAAGTTAAGTTACACGGTGATTTGGAGATGTGCAAATGACCACATCGAGGGGACAAATTAATCGAGTGGATTTGAACCTAGACCTCCAAATGCAAAAGGCCAGTGCTTTAGCGCACCATGTAACTTCTGGCATGAAATTTAGCTAAAATGAAAGTAAAAAAGAAAGAAAACCAAATCAATTTGATGTATGCTTTGTACTGCATTGGTGAGGGAATACAAAGTAGTATTCTACACATACAACTGCTGAATTAGTATTGCTATATTTAAGTTTGTGTTTATTTTTTGATATCCCCCCTTTTTAGAGACGTGATTCCTCAGCTGGTTTGAATTACGTGTGGAAGAGACTTAGTGCCAAGTTGTTTGCAAGGGTGAATTTTATTTATAGTTTGAAAATCAGTTGTGGTTTTCTTAGTCAAAGAGCAGAAGAGATTTAAAATGAGTTTAGATGCTTGCCTGTTTCTACCAGTATTCAGCTTACGGAGGGTTTTATGGTATTAAGCATGGCACTCTACAGATAGTAAGCCTGATTCCCAACTTTCTTGTCCCATTGTCAAGATATCTGGCTGTAAGTATTGACTTGAAAGTGTACTGTATTTACTTGGGACAGGTGTAAGTAATTTGACAGATGCAAAGTAATGGAAGTTAAGAACCAAACATAGAGGGTGGAACTATGGGTTTTCAAATGAGCTATTCAGATACTTTTTTAGCTGTGACGATGAGAACTGTGTTTTAAAAATCAAGTATTTTATGAATTTAATATGGACTGGAATGTTAAGCATCCAATGTACCTCATTTCCTTGCTATTGTCATTACACAGATAAAATCATTAATGACTTTCCTATACATTTCCTGGGTTTTATTTTGCTCCTTTAGCTTTTATATAGTGTCTGTGGATATATAGAAAATAACATATGCTAACATTTTATATTAATTTTATACATAATACTACATATACGAACATTGCCTACTAAAGTTTTACATTAGATACAACCATTCTGATGCTCCCCTGATATTCTGAATCAGCCCAGAAACGGCAGAAAATTTAAGCCATTCTGTCAGTAGCAGATTAAAATAATGTTAAGATTCAGACAGAAACCAGAACCAGTTTGGAAATTCAGGGTCAAAGAAAATATTGGTAAGCTATGGAAAGCACTGCCTTCAAAACATGCTGCCACTAGGAGGAACAGGTAAAGCAGCTGAAGAAGGCTATGGACTGGACACTGCAACACTTGGGGCTAAAGAAAAGGCTTGGAATGCTTCCACTATATTCTGGCTTAGTTACAAGAAAGCCAAAAAATCTGGATTCACACAAACTGTTAAAAGCCTCAGTTAATGACATCTTAAAGAAAAGTTCCTCATAAGAAAGTAAATCCATCAGTTATGATATTTCTGAAGGATAATGCAAGTGCCATTTGGATTTTTTTGTGGTCACTGCTGATAAGTTCCCGTATAAAATATGAATGAATTGGCTTTAAGCCTTTTACAAAGAGAACTACCAGAGAATGGCTGACTTTGGAGAAAAAAAAAAGAAATCCCGAACATAGTACCTCTGCTCAGAGATGGGTGATATCTGCTGTCTTCGGCTTGAGTTGGCATTAGCAATTTGGGAGAATGGAGATGGGACTGCACCATGGGCATTACCCTCCTGCACCAAGGCTGGCTTTCCTGGCTATCAGGAACAACAAAGTTTCACCAGCCTTGGCACAGTGCAGACTGGGGGGGGGGGGGGGGGGGGGGGGGGGCTGTAACTGGGACCCCCAGGTCTCATTCCCTCCTGCTGCTGCTTTGGCCTTTTCTGCACTTGTGTTTGCGGGGCTGGTGTCCCAACAGCATTAGGTGGGCTGCTTTAAAACATGTATCACTGCGGGGTCCAAATGGTTTTACTGATTTAGCCCCTCTGATTTTTCTGTTCCTTCTATTCAAGGAACAGGACAAGATTTCCTAGGCATTATATCTCATACCTGATACAACAAACATTATTGTACATAAGGTTTGTTGTATTTTAGTATCTAAAAAAAGTTGTGTCACTTTTGCACATCTTATCCTACTGAAAGGGAATATAACAGGGTCACAAAATTGGGACTTTGAGGCACTTTGGATAGGAATGTCTTTTAGGCCGAGAAAGGAAAAGGTTTTCTGGTTGATTGAAGTAGGAAATAGTGCCATTTAAAAAGATATTTTAGAAGATTACTAGAAACTAGGGATGAAAACAATCAAAGGAGTGGAGAAGAAATGAGTAGTTCAACACTGACAAAGGGAGCGTTGCATTTTCCTTGGGACCTGCTTTCATTTTTCACTGTACTTGTGAATTCAGGTTAATTTTCATGGGCCTGTGATAAATTAACTGTTTTATAGATGGGAACTGATGAACCTTTTCATATGCTTTGCATTTGCGTTACTAAAAAGTAAACACTTGCTACATCGAAATGGTTTTATTTAGCCTAAAAAGTTGGTCACTACAGCAGTTGCTTGTTCTCGGAGATGACAGGGCAGTGCTTGTTTGGAGGTACCCCCTGTTATAGTATTTCCTAATTAAGCATCTACGCCTAGGAGCCCTGCTCTCCCAATTGGCCTTTCCACACTAGGTGCCCTGTTTAGAAAGCGCTAATTATAAACATTGTTGTTACTGCCCCCAGCTGGAAAACAGAGCAGTTTATGTATGAATAAGAGAGATTATCGCCCATCTGCTCCAGCCCATTATTCAGGGATGTGTCATTTTGTATGCTGATGACAGCCATTACTAGTGCTTTAGTAAAATGGCTTTTTTTTTTTTTTTTTTTAATAGCGTTTATTTATTTACCAAGTTGCAGAATTAGTCTTCCCCCCCTACCTCCTCAAAATGCATATGGTTTGTTTCAAAATCTGGGCTATGCAGTCAAACTGAGTCAAGGCCAGTCTGAGAGGAGATGCTCCATTTTATCACAGTTTCTGGTGGTCTGCTCCCCCTGAAGCTGGGGTTTTAAAAGATCCAAACATTGTGTATAGAAAGACAGGAGTTTTTTGGGGGAGTTATTTTTCTTTTGGTGTAAAATATAGTAAAGCCGAGAAGGACTGTGAGCTGATCATGGATAGCAACTAAACTCCAGGAAGAGAAATAAAGCTCATTTGAGCTTTCCTCTGGTTTACAGAGGAGGCATTACATTTGCAACTATTTGACAAAGTCCTGCTTGACACAAAGTGCCATCTTTTCCTTCATAACCAGGAAAGAAGAATTCCTCTAATACTATCAAACCCACACTCAGCTAAAGCTGGGCACTCAGGTCCCATTCACCCTGTCTTCAAAACCAAAAAGCACAGATGCTGTGCTGCCGTCTCTTGGCTGTGTTGAAAGGCTGGAACCTGCGAATGCCAAGTGACGGGACAGACCAAGCAGGTTTTGCTGTGCCCTTGCAGGTCACGGTAGGTTTGTAGCCACCAACGCAAGCGCAATAAGCTGGAATTACAGGTACTGCTGCACACTTGAGCAGTTGGAGTGAAAGTGATTCTCAATTTTTCTACTTTTTTTGGTCTGAATAAAAGGATTATTTTTGTTTTTTCTTTCCCCAGAACATCCATATCGGTACCTACTTAACCCTCAGTGTGCGCTCGGTGAACTGCTAGGGTTTATGGAATCCGTGCTGTAGCCCGATCCATGCACTCAGTGAAATGATCCAGGGTGGGAGTTTTACTTTACTGGAAACACTTGCAGTGACCATCTCTGCTGTTTCACTAATGTGGTTAATTTGCTGTTTTCCCAAATAGCTCACAGATGAGTTTTTAAAGTCTTCAAACATTGCATTGTTAGAAAATGCAGGTTTTGCAAGAAACGTAAAAATTTCTCCAGCTATCAATATGCGGGTCTTGTGAGTAATAAGAAGGAAAAAAGCCAGCAAATAACCACTTGATGGAAATTCCAGGGCTCTGGATTGATTGAGGAGGTGTGTGGACCTAGTGCCTCGTGTGGGCTATCAGACCCGGATCCCTCCTTGCCCCCGCTCCAGAATAACCCCTTCCCCCCCAGATCCCCATTTTATCATACAGGTTAAGCCAGCTAACAACAACCCTGGCACAGTTACACAATGAAGAAAAATATATTCAAAAGACTCATGCAATATTTAAAAAAAATCAAATAAAAATAAATAGGTATCAGAAGGGTTTTAAAAAGGAAAGAGAAGGAATGCATTGTTAGAAACACAAGCTTACCAGCACATACAATGCATTGTATGTCATTGAACTTGGGAGAGTTTCTGCAGACCGCGTTATGTAAATGCATTGTTCAATCTAAGGTAAGGATTGTGTTTAGTGGGTTTAAAATGACAGTATATAGCTCCACATCTCGCATGGAAAAAGAGGAAAATATATGCTGAGAGCCTGTTGCTGCTCCGTGTGTTTCAAAACAGGAGCGCAGGGGAAGCAGATGCCTTAACAAGCAATAGAGGAGGGGGAGGGTGCATACTTCAGCATATCTAGTAGATTTTCTATATACACTGTCCTTTTAACTATAGGAGAAATTGATACTGAGCATGTGCGATGAAGAGAAAGCTGGCAATGTGGGTGTGAGGGATGGGTGAAGAAAGGGAATGAGGGGGTGTGGCATCTCAATCAAGATTAAAACGAAACTGATAAAGCAGCATATGGACCGGATAACAAATCAAAAAGCATGTTTATCCACTGAAGGAACTGGTTAATGGAGACTGCCAGCACGTTGCCATGGAAACACTGACTGTTGGCGCTGCACCATCTCATACCTTATCCAATACATTCCTGGTTGTTGGTAGTAGTCCAAAGACCCTGATCTCTTGATGGTAAACCCGTGGTCCAGCTGAGCAGAGAGAAACGGGGCAACTCAGTGGATCGACATTAGGCTAAAGAATTCAGACTCCAGAGCAAGCTGTTCCTTATTTAGTGCATATTTACTGTTTTCACTTTCAGAAGGCACTTATCTAACATCCTAAAGCTATGTACCAGAGACGAAAAGGAAAAAAAAAAGTAAAGAAATAAAAGAAAAAGATACTAACTCTAGATTCAGTCTTGCTAAATTAGAAGCCGATTTATTCAAACTAAAATGGAGTTTGTGAAATAGGTTACCTAATGCATAATGCATTCATTTAAAAGTCTGACAAATATCTTGTTACCTCCAAAGACAGAAGTGCCCTTTTAAGTTGCACATACCAGTAATGGAAAATTATCTTTTGCAATTAAACTGTGAGGTTTAATAATTTTAAAAAAAAAATGCAGTGCAACCATCACAAGGAACAGGCTAGACAGACTACACAAGGCTTAAATTAGACTGCTTCATAATCATGGAATGTGTAAAGATGAAAAGAATCAGGTTTTGATACCCCATCAATCATGGTAATTCATTTCTAAAAATGCGTTAACCTTGGAGAGGAGGACTACTCAGAGCCATGAATAACATTGTTTATCATTTCAGCTTACACCTCATGCTCAAAAAGATAACAGTACAAAACTATTCGGTTTAAAATTGCACCAATTAAAGTCAAAATAGAAATTAACTTAACATCGTGTCCAGGAAAGTGTGCTCGTGATATTACTTAAGGAATACAGATCTTTTAGGTTTAATTTATCATTATCAGAATCGTGTGCATAGGAACAAAGAAAATGTGTTGTTTTCTCTAACCCTTCTGTGCTGCACTAACAGACGGTGGAGACATCATTTAGCCGAGTTAAATAAAAATTTAGGGGAAAATATCTTGAGGGAGACACTTCGCCCGCTTTAAAATTGTTAGTTGTGATGATGTTCACATTTTACCCTATGAAGAGAAAAGGCCATTTTGTGCTTCACTAAGAACGTGGCATATATTTCCAATACTGATGACTATTTTGAATTCTAAATTCAGTAAAGCAGTTCAACGCATTTCCAGTTACCAACCACTCCAAGGGTAGCTAGGACCTAACTGCAAATTTAAATTTTTCTTGATGACTCCCCTGCAAGCGTAGAATTTAATAATTTATTCCATTTTGTTAAAACAATGCCACTTGCATCTTATTTAGAATTATTTAAAGGACGTTTCCTGTTTAAACGCAGGAGAACCTTGTACCGAGTTAATTTGCTGTTGGCTTAACTACACTGGTCTGTTATTGCCATCTACTGGCTTCCTTGTATGCTGCACATAAAATACACAAAAGGGGTGTTTTTTCTTAAAAAGCAGATCAAAAATATTGCCCTACAGTCGAAGAGCTAAAAAGTAATAGAGAAAAAAAACCAAAACAAAACCGGGGGAGTTGCTTCCTGACACGACCTGAAACAATTTTGTTGGCGTGGAACTGCTGCTGTGGGAAACCTGACTGTGGACAAGGGTACCAGGACAACACAGACAATAGATGGGATGTGACAGCCCAAGCACGGGTTCACCTTTAAGCCAAGCAAAACCCAGACACTAAACTTGGCTTCTCTTCCACATCACTCAAGAAATCCCACCGCTAAAAACGCTGCTTGGAACCTGTGATTTTATGTTTAAACCGGCAGAATGCAGGGCAACAAGCCATCCACCACCTTGCCCTTGCCCGACTGCCAGCAGCGGCCCCACGTCGGTGTCCCCAGCCCACCCAGGGCTCTACAAGAGGCAGAGGGCTGCACCAACTTTCTGAGCAGCTTTTCTCTTTCCTGTCCTACTCAGTTCCTCTGAGTCTCCAGCTGGAGTTTACTCCCATTGCCAAGACAGAGACCTCATACAACCTTAAGAGAAGATTATCATTAATCTTTTCATCTGTCTTAACAATGGCAAAAATACAAGCACAGAAGTGACAACATACAGGCAAAGCTTTAACATTTCAGACAAGAACACAAATGATAGTCGGTTCATACAAGGAATTACTGCACACTTCTGGATCGCAGAAGCATTCTGAAAAAAATTATTTTGGCTCTTGGTTGCTTGAGCCACTGTCACTAAAGCCCAGAGGGTACAGCCACAGGGTGTTGTTCTGTGGCCAAGGAAAAACAAAAAAGAGGTGACACCCTTGGAGAATTGAAGGAAAAAATGTATCCTTCAATTTTAAAAAGACTACTTAGTAAAAAGTCTGGTTTCATGTTTTTACTGCAGTGTCTTTTATAAACACCATCCTGTAACTATAAAATACTGTTCTTATTGGAAAGCTGTATGAGAAACCTGATCCTGCAAATATTTTGGCACATGCTTAGCAGTTATGTGGCCACTTTGACACGGGCTGGAGGGGCACTAGCTCAGCCCCTGTCTGCTACAGAGACGGCACTCAATGTCTATGACAAGAGTTTAAGAATGGAGCATGAAAAGTGATCTTTCTCCTACGTATTCTCCCCGCAGCAATCAGAGTTTTTTAGGGGCTTGCTAATTCTCTTGCTGTTTTAAAAGCTAGCTCTCCAATTAAAATTTTGCTGGCAAAGCTATGTTGGTTTAAGGGATTTTTTTTTCCAACTGACATAGTTATGCTGGCAGAACTTTTAATGATGTATTAAGGTATCAACAGAAAAGTCTCTTTGCCTGTATAGCTAATTTTGTTAGGTGAATCATCTCTGCTACATCAGCAAAGGAACTACTTTGCTAGTCATGCACAACACGTTCATTATGGTAGTCTGTCCAAACTGACAAATCCTTTCAAATGTGGACAAACTCCAAGTCTGGACACATGCACAAACACTTGCAGGACGTCCCTACCCTGAATGGTCAGATACAACTTTGAGGATTACCACATCAGCAAGGTTCAGACTTAAGTCTGAACCAAAGTGGGGTTCAATACAATGTATCTGGAAGTCGCTGAAGGAACCAGCAGCCACGGCAGATGCCTGTAAAATACATGTGGCTTCAAACTTCCCCCCAGTCAAACTGACCACAAACGCTTCTTTAGAAAATTAGTTTTCATATTATAGTTTTAATTGGTGCATATGATAAATATTGCTTGAGATCTTTGAGGTGTGTTACTTCTTACCACTGAAGAAAACAGGCATATAATATCATACCAGTGTAAGGACAAATTAAGGACTAAATACCACAAATTACCTATCTCTGTAGATAAACAGAGTTATAAAACTTAAAATAATGCTATTAATTATCTGTTATACTCCTAAGTAAGCTATATAAATATATGCATATATTGACACATTTTCACACACACACACACACAGAGACACAGATGTGTTATATAATATATAGAAGGCAACTCTGTATATTATATACACAAGCACTCTGTCAAAAAGTTACAGTAAACATACAAGCAGGCACAATAAAACAGTATTTTTGTAGAAAATACACTTAGTGCACGTCTTTAGTGCTGAACAATATGTTACAGCATCTGTACATGCTTTGAAAATTTTAAATGTAGAGCAGTCTTTGTTAATAAGATTTACTTCAATAATATTAGAGATTGCACAGTTAAAGGAAGACCCCCAAATGTAAACCCCTGATGACATGCGTGTCAAATGTATATTAAATAAGCTTTCAAGTGCAGAAACAACAATTAAAGGTTTTGTTGTTTTGCTTTTGGCTTTATTTTACTTATTACATTAGTTTTGTAGAAAATAAAGGCAATTTCTTCTTAAAATCAAAGTTATTTAGCTTTCTGGAACATTACCAAATCGCTAAAGAAGTCTACACTTCTCCGTGTCTTCCAAGTTTTAGAAAATAATTGACACAAGCTAATCAAACCACTTTCTGAATTATGTAAAAATATGCTAAACATTTCTACTTCATAGGCCAAGTTGATGGATTAATCATGCCAGAGTATGATGTTCACCCATAGAGATGATCACTAAAAATAATCTGTTAAATTTCCAAACACTAGAAAATAAATAAAAGCCATTAAGAATGTAATTAAACATATACGTTTCCCCCCCCCCCCCCCCCCCCCCCCCCCCCCCCCCCCCCGATGTATAACGTTTTGCAGTGGAAAGATTCACTACAGTGCCTTTTTCATTACTCAATTGTCAAACTGCTGTAAACAATTCCTTGGCACAGCAACTGGGGCAAAGAAAAAAACAGAGGAGGGTGGGGAAATTAAAAACATAAAGGAGGCGAGGGGTGGATGAGGACAGAGGCATCATTTCTTGCTTTTAAGCTTTGAAGTCCTTAGCGTGGAGGATCTGAACAGTAATTCTCATGGACAAGCGTGCTGGCAGTCCATTCGAAAGGAACACGGTTTCAGCTAGTCTATACAGAACATACCTGCATTTCAGATGAGCAATGGGTATGTGATGTTTTAGTTGTGGGAGAGTTGTTGCAGTATTATTGCTTAAAAATGGAAATAAATAAATGCTGACTATGTTAGCTGATGACTGAGAAAATCTAGGAAAAGCATGAGGAACAACTTGCTTCCATGTTGAGGACATTCAGGATTAGAAAGAGTAAAGAAAAAATATGAGAGGCACAGCTTGAAATTTTAAGTACTTATACCAAGTAACTTTGAGAGAGTATCCGTTTTGCTGCACAAACAGTTCACACCTGTGAGCCAGACTGCATGTGCTGAGCTGAGTTTACTTCATGCTGATTTAACTCACCACTGGAGGGGCTGAGCTGAGAAACATGAAAGTGGAAACAGTACAAGAAAGTGTACACGTGCAGTCACACCACCTGCAATTTATGGAAGCTGGGAATGAACACCGAGTAATCTGATATGGGAATGGTTATGTTTAACATGTCGCTTATTTTTAGTGACTATTTGGAGCATTAACATTACCATGAGTAATAAAAGCTTACAAACACAGGCAGATGTATTAAAAATGTGAAGGATGTGCATGTTACTATTCAATGGCATTAGTATGAAGAATCCCATAACACACTGAATTTATTCTGCGCACATGTATATCTAATACACATGTTCATTTGGGGAAAAAATACAAATGTATGCAATGTATGCTACACTGAGGATGCCATTGAAACCTCAGTAAAGCTTGGTCAAAAGTTTGGTCAAGCTTGGTTTCAGAACCTGGAATGCCTAGGTTGGAATTGCAAAATGACAGAAGGCAGCAAGGAGCTCCATTAATTCTTTACACAGTTAAGTCCTTCTGCCTAAAAGGAAGCAGTGTGCATGTGGCAGTACAGTAAAATGCTGCTGCTCAGCTAAATCTGAAGTGGCTAGATCTGTATCAACCATGAAGGTAGAAGCGAGGCATCATAGTGCCCTTTGACATCTTCAGAGAAGAGCAGCTCCGACTGCCATACAGATTTTCTGTTACGGTTTTGGAGCAACTTCCATTTTAAAGTACTGCTGTCTTTCTGCTCCAACCTCTGTATGGCCTCAACCCATGTGATGATCCGGCCACCAAGTAAAATGTCATGATCCCATTGTTCAGATTGTTGAATCTACATTGGAGTTAGGTCCACTGATCTTCTGGTAAGATGTGGAAGTGTGTGTACAGTTATATCTCCCAGGGCTGCTAATGTGACTCGCAAGGGGAACCAATGGAGAAATTGTGCAGAATACCAGTCTAACGACATTTATATTAATAAAATGCTAGAATTATCTGAAAAATTAACCCTCTCTGGTTTTTTTTGGTGGCATGTCCTAAACACACACTGTCTTGTGGGCACATAAATGTTAGTTTTTCGGCTGTGTATTTCAGATGCTTACTGCTATGACAGAAACTCCAGCTGCTGTGCTGTTCGGTTTAGGGCCTGTGTTGAAATGCTTCTTTATCTTCCCAGCTACCGAGAGCTGATGTTCGTTCTCTGGAAGGCCATCGTCCTGCAGAGAAATAGAACAAAATAAAACTTCAGAGAGAAAAGGTGAAATAAAGGAATTGTGAGGTGATTCTGATAGAACCTGTCAATACAGAAAAGTTTACAAAAAGTTTGTAATGAAATATGGGTCAATCATTGTGTCCATCAATATATCTAAGGTATTTATAAGATGAACGTATGTCACAAACCAGCCTCTCCTTCTTTACCCAATATCTTACTCTCAAATTTTAGGTCATGTTAGTTAATAATAATGATTAGATATTTTATTATTCTTTCTGCCACGTCTTAACTACCCCCGCTCAGTTATTTTTGGGTTCATTAATATTTCAAAGCTTGGTAAACTCAGATCTGTTTATGAGTCCGTCTACATATCACATAAATTTAAAGATAATGACCTCAAAAGTAGAAAGCACCCAAAAGATTAAAGAAACCAGAGGCCCTGTTTTGGTAAGATGCAGGAAAGGCTCTCCAAAAGCCCTGAGAGACACCTCTAAGGTCCATGTCTTGTTGTAAAAGTTACAAACTCAGACACTATGGGGTTATGTGAATATTGCAGCCATGGCTCAGTGAGCCCCAGTGCAAGGAAACTCAGGCAAGATGGGAGGTCAGACATGCCCTGGATGAGACCCTCGGGACAGCTGACTGTGAGACCTCATCAGTATCAGGACGTATCATTGCCTATGTCTGCAGGCCAGCTTAGGTGTGGGCTCACGGCTTGCTGTGGCACTCCCCCCAGTCTATGACTGTACCATACCAGAATCATAGTTAAACAAAGTCACCTCTGCAGATCAAATCTCTGACTGACTGAGAACAAGGGACTGCAATTCCTTCCCCCAGTCCCAAGGCACGTAAGCCTGGGATGCTGTGGGGAAAGGACAGGCAGAGGCACAGACTGCCTGGGAAAGCAGCTGGAGCCAGCTGTGGGTAGCCTCATTGTCCCTGCCAAAAGACACATGTTTTCAAGTTGATCTAACCTGACTTAAAAGTAGGCACACAACTGTGTGCCCAAGCAGAGGCAGACACGTGTTCTGCTGTCACATGCACCAGGCAAGCTGGCTGCCATGCAGCTGGGCTGGGGGGTGCCTCCTCCCAGCTGGGGCATCCTGCTTCCCAGAGCAAACCTGTCAGTCTGCACCTAGCCACGCAGGCATCCTTGATGCTGAAGTGAAACCCTACCAGAAGGAAGTGAGTTTGCAGTTTTGCACAAGTCAGCAGGTTGAATTCAAGCCCAAGAGAATAAAGTTCTTTTAAAAATTGCAATTAAGATCCTTATGCCTGAAAACAGTGCAAAAAGTCTCCACTGGGTGAGACACCTCTGCTGGCAGAATACGCAGGATTTCAGCTAACAACAAGTAGAATAGGCAACAAAATGCAGAATATGCAGCTTATCAGGTCACTGGCCATCCACAACGGTCATCCCAAGCTGGTACTGCATGGTATGTGTAGCTATAAAAGTTTAAAAAGTTCTTAAACTCCACTTAAGCAAAATCCTAGCAGAATACAGGCAAACAAGAGACAAGATCACAATACAAAGAGATGACAGACACTTTTTTTTTTCTGGCTTTGCAGCAATTCTGAGTGCGCTCAAAGAGTTACAGAATTGCTGCAGTAAATCATGAGTTCAGTGAGCATATGGGAATTTTAGGGAGGTTGGTTGGGGTTTGTTATTTATTTAGCTTGGGGAGTTTGTGTTCAGAGATCCCTCACTCACCCCTTAACAAAATGTCTCGGCTGGCAAAATATGGTCAAGTGCACACAGCTGCAAAACACAAAACAAAACAATACAACCCAGTAGCTGATTATTGTCTAGCACCAGGGAGTCTTGGCTCGGTGGTATATGACCCCTAAAAATAACCTGCTTTCTGCTGACCTTGCCTTTCCCAGAAGAAAGCTAGTCTGTAAAGTGTACTCTTCTTCACTGGAGGGGGTGAGGGGGGAAATAAAATAATTCTCTTGGCTTTCTTGATATGAAAGCCTGCCAAACGTGCATGTCATCTTGTCAAAAGACTAAAATATGGAAAAGACAATAGTTACCAAGACTGTGTAATATTTTATTGGTGAAGGACTGCACCCACAATTCCAGTGCAACATGCCAGAGACACATAGTTTGGGCTCCAGCCTTCAGATGAAATATCTTCCAGCTCAATGTAAGATGCGGCATAGGGATACACGGATTACTCTATCGTTATTAAATTTTCTCACTACTGTTGCTGCTACCTGATGTTTAGTAGTTATCTTTTTTTATTATTATATATATATATATTACTATATTTTTATTCCAACATGCTTTATAAACAAGCTAATATATATTAGCTGGCTCCTGGAATCACTTCAGCCACCAATAAAATAGATGGAGGTGAGAGATGGTAACTGTTTAACTACATAAAAAACAAACTGCTTTGCAGTTTAAAAAGGCAAGAAGTGAAAAAACCCCCACCATCAGATTCACCAGAATCAGCAGGGTAAGCTGTAGAATTGGAGAAAAAGCTAAACACCGCTGACAAGAATTTCATCAGGTTGCTGTAATGGGAAGGATGTCAGACCTCAATGAGGTTAACTGTTCCTTTTCCCTATTTTAACATTAGGAACTACTTCTTGCAGTGGGTTAGAATCACAGAATTTCATCTCAGCTTTAGCAATCAGGACAAGATCCTTTAAAGTTGACTAGTGATTTTTGGTGCTCAACTCATGAGCTTCAGAAAATGATGCTGTGAAAAAGCGCTCTCCTGAGCACATTTCAGAAGTTTAGCAGTCAAAATCCATTGATGTTTTCAAAACTCTGGTTCAGAATTTGAGTTTTCACCTGGACAATGTAAACTGCTTGGGATCTTAAGATGACTTTTTTTTTTTTTTTTTTTAAATCAACTTCCACAAAATAGGTTTCATGATCTATTTGCAAGAAATCAAAATGAAATTAAAAATAAGAGGCAGAGCCTTGGTGTCATTTGAGTAACTAATAAACACTGTTTTCATATTTGCATTGTTCTCTATGGCATGAGACACTGCCACTCAAAGAAAAAAGAAGTGTTAAAAAGATGGAATGAAGTTCAGGATTCCCAAACTCCTACTGCCCTGAAGCACTCAGATCCTTTTTACAAGAGCTTTACTTTCAAAGTCTAAAGGCATGAGATGAATAGGTCATTATATAAATAACAGAAGAAAATTAGAGAAAATAGAAGTACTGGAAAAGTTTTTGGACTCTTTCCTTTAAGGGTTACAAGGAAATTTTTCTTTGAGCAGTGTCCTAGGGTGTAACCAAAAGTAGTGCAGCTGCCAAATAAGAAATGTCTTTTAAAATTAAGTTCCTCACAAATACTCAGCTTATTACTACTTATTGCTTGGTTACTCATTTCTTTTGCACACAGATTTCCAAGGCAGACATGGTTAAGGAAATATGTAAAAGCTCCAGTTTCCCTAATGCTTTTTAGGCTGGTGTGTGCCATCTTCCTCCTCCAGCATCAACACACAACAATTAGTATTGATTATTTTAACAGAGAAGGGTTTACAGAATGCAGTCCATCCCTTTCAGCATCCACTGCTCAGTGCAGCATTAGAAAATATTTACTACTTATACAACAAAAAGAGAGTAAGTTTGTCCTGTAATTTGTAGAGTATTATTCAGATTCTCAATATCACCAATGTTTAAAATGCCAGACCTCAATCTTCCAGCCTCTTTTATAATTCTTTGGTTGTGCAAAGAATTTGAGCAGGTAAAGAAAGGAAAGAGCTGGGGTCCCTGTAGGGGAAGTATAAACCGATGGATTTGTTTCCAAGCCTAAGTGTACTGCACAGGAAAGACAAATCCAAATAAACTACATGGAGGGGGCAAGGAAATGCTGCTGAACTTCATTTAGAATTCAAGATCTCCATCTGTGGCAGTGGCACATAGCCAACATCTTTTCAGGTTTTGTTTTTTTGAATTGAAAACAGCTGGGATATTATTGACATAGGAACTGCTTTACTGGTCTGACTTTGACCATAACAACTTTTGCAGTTTCCAAGAGGATTCCAGCTATTTTTATGGCAAAAACTGAAACTGAAATGAGGGTTGGCTCCTACTGAAGCTGTCAAAGCACATTCCAGGAATCTCAGCAATTTACCAAGTAATCACATAGTAAGCAGCTATAAAGTAGAATGGTTATTTACAATCTACAAAATGGTTTTATACAGTGTAAGCAGTTACAACACTTCTATCAAAGGTTTGATCAAAGAGAGAAAATGTTTCTTAAAATTGTCAAAGAAAACACATGCCTGCTTTTCAAGCCAGCTGTCCTATCCAGTATTTTAGCTGCAAGTTTACCGCTCTATGAATAGGTTCAGAACTGAAATAAGAAAAGGGAAAGTAAAGTCTGGCATTTGATGCCATGGAAAAGTATTTAAACAGGTCATCTGGGAAAATGGAGTGTTAGGTGAAAACTTCACGTGCCATTTCTTCTCAGAAAGATAGTATTTTATGAAAGTTGCAGGGCAGAGCCTTTTATAAACAGGGATGAGTACTACCATAATTCCCTGTCCTGAAGCTGGGAAAATGAGGTACAGGGAAGCGGTGTGACAGACTTGAAGCTGCTCAGGCAGGTGATGGTTTGGGGATGTGAGTTTGGATCTGACACCAGCGCATCATTCTGCCTCTGTACACAAGCAGGCTGTCCCTGCTAGGCTGCCTACTGTGTACTTCCCAGCCTTACTTCAGTGAAGTGTCCTTTTTCACGAAAGCATTTAAGCACCTGTTTCAACCCAGCCATGTTCTTATTTCTCCTGAAGTGAACTAGGATTTTAGTGCCATATAGTTAATTTTATGCCTACTATTAAACGCTTCCATGTGTGATGCCTAGGATGCTAGGAACGACATTTGGAATGAGCTCAAGCACTTTCCTGAACTGGTCCCAGTGCTGGCCTTTATTTTTCCAGAAAAAATATCTGGAGGATACATATGAGAATTCAAAAGAGGTTTTGATCTGCATTATGAATTATTGTTAGCATATTGCTGAAAACAAAACACTGATTCATCTCAGCTGCTAAAAGCAGCAATTGGACAGAAAAGAAGAAATTACAGAACTGTCATACAATATTTGTTTCATGTATTTATGGACAGAACTGCTACAGGTTTTGATTGCAAAGAAGTATAATTAGCATAAAACTATGAGAACTGCAGCAAGTGTAGTAGAGCTAGACCAAAGGTGAATTGAACACAGTATCTTGTTTCCAACAGTGTACTGTAGTCACAGTTCATGAAATAGTACATTTAACAAAAACAAGTAGTTCTTGAACTTTCCACGGTATATCCTCCAGTTTCTGCCAGCCAAGTACTTAAGAACTTTGTGAGCCAAGAGTTGTATCCAGACCACCATATTTAAGAGGCACCAATGGGCTCATCCTCCAAAAATGTATCAAACTCCCTTTTAAATCCATTTAAGTCTCTGCAGTATCCTCTACAGTATCCACATTTTAACTTATTGCACAGAAAACCGAGAATTTGCCACGGTGCTTCAGAAAACAGAGCTCACGTTTGGTTAGCAGAGCTCTGGAGTGTCAAAAGACTTTAGCCCTCAGCCCCTTTCCCTGTCACTTCCCATCAGCAGGCACTAGCGAGGGCAGGGAGCAGACCACGTCACCTGCACACCATCACCATCACGTTACTGGCAAAGAGCTGCACCTTTTCTTCTTAATACATCTCACTAAAATGGCTTCCTGAAATATATCATGGTGTAACTGAAGCCAAAAAGAAAAAAAAAAATGTCTCCAGGGGGAGCATTAACAGTTCCAATGTGTTTTTTCAGAAAAAGAAGATTAGTGACCACATCCTTACGTGGTCCAAACAAGTGACGGTTCAGTAACCTCAGCAGCAGTGTGCAGACTGACACTGCGGGTGACCTGTTCTCTCTGCAGCTTCTGATCAGTCACTTCCATCTCTTCCTCAGCTGCACTCCAGAAATCCCCACTCGTTCTCCTCCCATGGAGACAGAGAGACACCTCACTCACCAAAGGTCAGTATAAACTGTGACAGAATACTGTGTCTAAGGACAGTACCTGGCAGCAAGGAAAATTAGCATTTCAGCTGCTTAAATGTTACCTTAAAAAATGAAAATATTTTCATCAGACATTGTCCTGGATCCTTGCACTCTTTGTACACTGCAGAACTGCTCTGCATGATAATATTTACAATTTAAAAAAAATAGTTTGGGCAACAAGGGAGCCTCCAAGACTAAAGCATATACTTAGGAAACACTTAACTATTCTGGGCTACATGGAGGACACTTTCATAAAAAAAGATTAACATTTTTAATAAAAAACATTAAGTTACTATATATTTGAATTTTAGAATAGTGAGTAGAAAAAGATTTTGGAGGACTGTGCACTGAAACTTGCAAGAAACACAACAAAACATTATTTGTTCCTCCTTTTGTCTTTTTTCTCTGCTCATCCCAATTGTACTTTTCTCAGTCTTCCCTTCTGAATTTGAATCTGGATTTTCTCTAATTTTTCTTTCTTGTCATCCAAGTATTTTAAGACATATTAAATAGTCTGAAATAATTAACAAATATTAAGTAGTGTCCTTGTCTCAACATTAATTATAGAGAAATCTCTTTATTCTCTGCCAAATTTATCTCTATGCCATCTCACTGATTACCACTTTTATGGCAAATGTCCAGTCGCTTAGAGACAAGCCAGGATACATAAATAGCTATTTCACGGTAACTAAGATTAAATGGATATGGCTGCACATAAATATATATATATATTTCAACGTCAGAAGCTAAATATGATTCTAAAGGTTTCCCTGTTTCATGCTGGATCAAGTAGGCTTAACACCATGAGCTATATTTCAATAGCTCTTAATCATGACTGTCAGATTTTTGAGTCCATCTGAACTTAGGAGAGCAAAATGTGTCACTGAACCTGCAAGCTGATTGTTAGAGGTATAAATTTGTCAAGTGTGGTTGAGATTTGTTGAAAACCTGGCCCAAAATATTTCAGAGAAAATGTAGCTGAGCATGCATAAAATAGTGAATACTTCAAGGTACGCGTGATATACTAAACCAGCCTGTAACACAGCTTATTTCCAGTTAAATCTCTGGCATTTTTAGAATGTGCTGGCTCCAAAAGGGCATAGAAAGGACGACAGAAAAGAGCTCAAAGGTGCCAAGCTACAAGCAGCATCTATAAGCCTCAAAATACTTACATTGACCCATGGATGCTCAAGAACTTGCAAGGCTGAGAATCGCAGATCTACATCCACTTGAAGCATCATTGTGATAAGTTCCTGAGAAATGGAATACAGGGCCAAATTTAAAGAGCAGGTTTAAAGAAGAAATCAACATTTAATTCACAAAAGTGCTTTTCAATTGATTATGTAAGAGTGCTTAATAAGAGAGTGAACTACCAACTGCAGAAATAATTGATTATTAAAAAAAGGCACAAATATGAATTGCTGAACTTCAAGCTGAATTTTTATATCAGTATCTAGCAACACCTTGAAAAGCTAGAAGACAGCTTGGAGTTACACCTGTGTATCCACTGTTTAAGAGAAAAACACTTAATGCATAATGTACAAAACAGATGGCAGCATGAAATTAGGTTAGCTTCCCATTAAGAAAAAGCCAATTCTTCTGTAAGAAAAAACCCAGCAAATCTAGAATTTTACTTTAAGCTTTTGTATAAATGACAAGAAGATATTAAAAACCCAAACACTTAAAAATATTATTTTTTTTCTTGTGATTTCCTCTGCAATTACACAGTTTTCAACCAGAATGTAAATATACAACTAATTCCACCAGAGTGGAGTGCACAGGAAACAGCATGGAAGTATGACAGCAAATAAAGAGGTATCACCAAAGACCAAAGTTAATAGCTTTTAGCAACAAAGAGAAGTTAAATGAATAGGTTAATGCTTCAAAACAGAAAATTTGGACGGAACTATTTGGAAGAAGGTGTTTCACAGGAGGCCACCATTGGCAAAGGACTTGCAGAGTTCTCATTAATGATGCTATGAAATAAAGCCTGCTACACACAACAACGTGGTTCCTCCAACTCTATGACTGTATCTCATTCATTAACCTCGTTAGTTAACAGGCTAAAATGCTAGTCCTGATCACCCTCCACATATCTGTAAAAGCAGAATGTAACTCTCCAAAGAATGGAGATTCAGAATATGAATGCTACTCTCATTAAATTTGGAGGTGGATGCAGGTAATTTTGTTTTGGTGATTAATTAAACACTGTCACACTGAAAGAAACAGGAAGACACTTTTGCAGATTTGCCTTACAGGCTACAGAAGTAAACTGGCAGAAATTAAACACCTACCTACCTGCAGGATCACCATGTGAATAGTTTTATGGCTTTGGCATGTTTTGGTGTTTTGGGTTTGTGTGGTTTTTTTACATACACATATGTATTATCTATCTCTCTCTCTATCTAATTTTTACACATGACCATTGTGAATGCCAGATCCCTAGAAAATCTGTGACTTAAACTGCGGCTCCAGTGCACTAATGAGAGTTAAAACCCCTTGATCTGCTCTGAAAGTGTAATGATTACTGTCAGGATCTGTACTTGAAAAGGATTTGTGTCTGCCTTAGCACACCTTGAGCTCTATGTCCTTTGTGACATGTACCAAAAGGCTACACCATGAACTGGTGGCTGGAACCAGTCTGTGTTTCATACGACCCTGACAACAATAAGGAGTTACAGGTAATGTGAGGCCTTTTTTTTTTTGGAATAAAGAAACAACAGACATATCATCTAATGGATTAATAAGAGGAAAACAGCCTCCCTATAATATTATTACATAATATTCAAAGGCTTCAGGTTGGTACCTGGTCCCCATCATAAGTACATATAAAGTACAGTCCCAAGGAGCTTTCAAGCTAAGAAGTGCAGGTCAAGCAAAATTACTCAAAATTTTTCTTGATCAGTAAAGGCTGCTGGTGCCTCTGGTGTATGAGACATCATATAGAGACAGGGTCCATTTCAGAACCACCTGGAGTCTAACAGACAGTGATCATATGACAACATACTTGGTGACCCAGAGGAATTTATAGGTGTAGCAGGGAAGTGTGAGACGTGTCAAATACAGTACTGTGAAAGAACAACATGCATTAAATACTAGCACTGGGAGTAATATTGGAAAAGAGAGTATCATCAACTATAAAACCCACCTTTGCAGAGTCAGAAACGTTGTCCCAATACGGAGATGGAAAATCCACCTGTCCCATCAAAATCTGATCAAAAAGCACTTCTTGGTCATCTCCACTTCTGTAAAGTAAAAACCGAACAAAACCAACAAAAAAATCCACAAAGTTTATTTCCAAAGCTGGTTTCAATAGGCTTCTTCAAATTGCTTTTAATTGGCAATCTCTTAGTATGCTTTTGGAAGCTGTTGATTCCCCTCAGGCATGCAACCAAGGGTGTGAATAGTAAGATCATAAAACAAAGTGCATTGGTACATTCTTTCTGAGGTAACCTGCTTGTCTTTAGGGTTGTCAATAACTGCAATTGCTCTGAGGGAGAGAAATGATCTGATGTCCTTATTAAGTGGCTTACATTTTAATTACCTTTTACTGACCACAAAGTATGTCGTATTTGGTCCATGAAAGAAGATGCTTATTTCACTGTGTATTTTAAACATCAGGCAAAGGCACCCAGAACCCATAATGGAGGCTCTTGTTTTGTAATGCAATGAAGTTTAAACTAAAATAAACAAACATGAGACAGACATTTTACAGTAAAATCACAGACTTTTATGGGGCTTGTGTAAATTACTGTGCAGAGCACAGGAAAACCCAAACTCTATGAGCAGAGAACTTTTTCCACTGGGAATCTCTGTGCTTCATGCAAAGGCAGCACAGTGATCAATTCATAGAACAAGGATGGTTGAATAGATCGGTCCATACCCACGGAACGGAGGAAAACCACAGAGCAGGATGTAAGTAATCACACCCGCTGCCCAGATGTCCACCTTCAAGCCATATCTAGAAGTGTGAGAGACATGGTTAGAGACATCCAACTCCTATGAACTACAGTGCAAGAACAGAGGAAAAATTTTCAGAATTCAGTTTCTTATATACTCTTATCTGAACTTTCTCTGTGTCCTTCCTACCTATCCTAATTCTGCTTTCAAATCTTTTTTACATTTACATCTTAAAACTACATTAGATCAAAATGTAGGAGTGCACAGAAGACGTTGCGCTGTATTCCTGAGTTAGAAGTGATGCCTACCAACATGAAGCCTGCAAAGGTGACAAAGGCTGCTCAAGCCAGCAGGCGTTTACTCTGTGGAACAGATCAGAAGAGGACAGTGTGTGATAATGAAATAAAATTAAGTGAATGGTAATTAGCAGTCTCTGGGGACAGCTTAAGAATTATTTTTATTGTATCTGAAAATGGCTTCTTTGTAAGTGAGTGTTAAGCTGAGAAGGTTGGGGGCAACTTGACACAACTCCAAAGCTGTCCTTCGTTTGGACAAGAAAGCCTCTGGAGGCCCCTTCCAACTAAATTGTTCTATGAGCCATGATTCTGCATCATACCCAAGCAAAAGCAGCATAAAAGTCTTTACTGCAAGAACTCCTGTCTGGCATACTGGCGAGAACAACCTCCACTGTGTACACACCAGTGAATCGTCACTAGAAGTGATTTACCCAGTTTCAGCAATGATTTCTGGAGCTACATATGTTGGGGTGCCACAAACAGTATATAGAGGTCCATCCACAATTGTTGCTAGGCCAAAGTCTCCTAGCTTCAGGGACTTGCTTCCATCTTGGTGTTCATAAACCTAAATCAGGAGGAAAATTCAAAGGTTTAATGCAATACCGTCAAGGTAACTACTGTATCATTTACTAACTGCCTGAAGTGTTCCTTCTAATTTACAGTCTTTTTTCTTCTCCTTACCAACAACATACTTCTCTGCATGCTTTGAAAATTCACAGACAATTTGGACAACTTCCCTTGCATGTACTCAGGGTGTTTGGGAAGAACTTACCTTGCTACCTGGCCAACAAAGGACATACTACTTGCTAGAAGCTAAAGCTCAGAAGCAAAGGTCTGACCTTCCAGTAGTGACGTTCCTAGCTCAACTCCCCATGGACAGCCGATACACAGTGTAGGGTTTTGGAGTTTGTTCCTTTAACTTCCACAGAGCTTAAGGGCTTGCACCGGAATTTCAACTTCTTAGATAATGCAGCAGTGACTGCACTGATAGCAGCAACAGATTCTTTGTGTGTTGAAGTCATGAGACACAACTGTGGCTGGACTATTTCGCCTAGCAACACTATCCTCTTCTTGGATGACTGTTAAACTCCAATCAGTGACTTAGTGGTATGTTACCGTCATCATCAATGGACACAGGTAGGGCTATTAATGAGTATACAAGAAAATCCTGTGTTAAAACAGGGTCTTCACAGCAGCAACATGATCTTTCATGGGTTTTTATGGATGCAAATAGAGATTAAGATGCAGTCACAAGAAAAAAGCTAGAAACATCAGTAAAAAATACACAATTTTAAAAGCTGGCTTAATGCAAAGGAACAACCCTAAACCTGCAAACACTGAAAACTTACCAAAAAATGTTCAAAATCAAAACAGACTAAAATGCATTTAAATTAAACACTAGACTGTGAGTCTTTCATTAATCCAGCTGCTGGTTTGGGTTCTTGCTTCTCATTTTGAAACCGTTTATGATGGAATTTAATGCTGTTAACCACAACAGCACCTTAAAAAATGGAAACAGTCTATAGGAGGCCTTTTTAAAGTATGCATGCATCACTATTATTTTACAACCTGAATCAAAACTCCATGCAATCTGGCTCACCAGCAGTGATGTCCTGACAACAGTTAGCAGTAACACCGTGCAAAACCAGTCATACTTCACAATCAAAACCAAAATCATCCTTAATACCCATCTTGACCAGCTACTCCTACATCAGAAATCACATTTATCTACAACTGTTTGCAGAGGTAAATCCTAGATCTTTGTCTCACAAAAATACAATAAATTCTACAATGGACCCATGAACAGTTCACTTGGTGCAAAAATGAAATCTTGAAGTCTCTTGCCAATGTTTGCTACAGACCTGCTATAGCTTATAATAATTATTTTATACACCACCACCACCCAGTTTCTCCTGTTAGTTAGTCATGTCTAGAGAAAAAAAACCCTCTGTCCAGATGATACAGCCACAAGCAGACATTCAGAATGCACAAATTTCTTCTCCTTTCCTTATGTTATTTTTAATAATACAGCTGGACTTTAAGAGGACCAGCAATTTGATATGGATTCACATTTCTGTGTTACTAAGCCAGAAAAAAAGATAGGCTTATAGAAAAGCCCTGGAAAAAAAAAGCAATTACGGTTTTATTAAAAACACAGATTGTTAAA